>NC_136492.1:67360150-67470150 GCF_053919585.1 Euprymna scolopes
TTCATGCCGTGCTAAACACAAAGTGCGCTCCTCATTGTGTTCTGGTAATGAGATTTCACGCACGGATTCCATCCTTCTATGCCTGAATGAAAATCGTGGCAGTTATATTCACGTCTGCAAATGGCTCAGAACAGAAGGCTTTGTCTGGACGGGTGTTGCGTGCCAGATTTTATCAGCGTACGTAGACCAATTAGGTCAAAGATCACCAAAGGTCAGCGTTTATTTCGTTTAGTTTTGTCTACTGAATGGAACTTTCTCTCCACTAATTAGAATTTATTGTTTCGATTTGGAAGAACAGCTTGGCGGGAGTGAGGGAAAACGCTCTGGAAACAATGATTTTAAGAAAGTTAAATTTTAATAAGTGACAAATATAAAAGGAATTATAATATTATGCAAACTTTCTCTAAACAATCAGATAAAAAATAATATTATGTTAAATGTTAATGTTGGCCAAAAACAATGCGAATTTAGTTATATTCTTGCATGGATACTGAGGTTACAGTCTATGTACAAATTAAAATACGATTAGCTAATTAAAAGTAGTAATTAACACGTGAAATGGACATTTAATATATATATATATATATATTTATATATATATATATAAATTTATCGTCATTGGATACTTTACCTTTTACGAGACTATCTATTCCCGTGAAATAACCTTTTTCTTCACCCTATTCCCTCTGCTTCACTTTTTAGTTACCAAGTAAGATATTTGACTTACTTGCAGTTTCACCACATACTTTTGCATGGAAAATCCGATCCCGCATTTTGCTAATTCCTACCCTCTGATGAGAAGGAAAGTATTTCTTCGAAACTCCGCGGATTAAGGACTATCTACTTATTTAGTGTTTCCTTTTCAAATTAAATATGTTTTTAACTATTTTTCAAAGTGTTTTTAACAGGTTTTATTAACTATTTGCTCTTATATATATATATATATATATATATATATATATATATATATATATATATATAGTTGCAGATCGCCCGGCTTTGCACAGTTGTAATATAAGCGTGAATATGATATTTTAATTCATGCAGAATACCTATTTACTATTATAGAAACAATTCTATATAGCTAATTATATTGAATCTAATATATAGTACTAAGATCAAAACTAAATATATATACATACACACACACACACGCACGCACGCACACACACACACACACATATATATATATATATATATATATATATATTTCATTGACTCCTAATTACTTGTGTCTGAGTCTGCTGACGCAAAGTAATGAATTATTTTATCAAATTCTGGCAATTAATACGCGAGAAAATGTGAATAAAATATTTTTGCCAAGTCAGAAAACTTTTTTTAAAATTCACCCTTAACGATTAATCTCTCCCCTAGAAAGAGAATAAGTAGAGGCTATTAAAACCGTCTACGACTTATTTGATATTAAGCTTCCTCAAACCTGAACAGAACCACGAAGTTCTGGCAGGAAAAAGTAAAAACTCAGTCTAACTTCCGGTCTACACAAAGAGAATGTAATACTGATACACCTTTTTTAGTAATCAACCTGAGAGGGGTGTTGCAGCGAAATTACCTTCGAATTGACAGCAATATTCAATAAATACCAGAGGACTAGACATTAATATGATGCTCCCATTTCCCACCTCTCGGGAGCTGGTCCCCTTTTTCCCTTCCCGCTTCCTTCACTCCTCACATTAAAAATCGGCCTTGTGCCTAATTTGCTCGGTGGGGGAGCAAATAAATACCATCTGTTCTTCAGTGCTTACTGCGGTCTGCCTCAACGCCGGTTGTGAGCTTTTGACCACACGGTTAAAAGTTTTTTGCTTGTTCCCTGCAAGGACCAGCCCCTTCTTTGGGGATTTGGACCCGCAAGGACTCTCTTTTTTGTTTATTGTTTTCTTTGTTTTGTTATTGCCCACCCTGGGCAACTACTAACTGTTGTTTTCTTCTTTTTTGCAGATAGTCCGGGGTCCAGCTAGCACTTAAGCAGCCGGCAGGGCCAAGGGAAACCGACGTGCCTTTTTAGGCGAAGGTCCCCTTGGTTTCCGAATCGACGGGTGTCTAGCCGGGCCTCGGGCCAACACATAGATTGAGAGGCCTCTGCTCCTGCCACCTTGGGGGACGCCCCAGGTGTAGTGATCGAGATGGGTCCTGGGGGTGCCGTCCCGCAAGGCACCCCCAGTTAGAGAAGGGTTCCCGGGGTCGCCACCCCAGAGTGTTCGGTAGCGTCGGTAGAGTCGGTGTCCGGATCGCGAGCGGGGGTCGCCACCCCCAGTAGGGTCGAGTCGGTTCGTGTTACGGTGCAGAGGGTTGTCGCCGCAAAAGGCAACCCCGGTGGAGTCGGTTTTGCGTCGGTCGGTGCCCCAGTGGTCGGTAAGGAAAAGAGGCCAGTGAAGAAGTGGTGGGTCTTAGAGGAGGAGCCTAGAACCCCTCTGACAAGGTCCCAGTCGGCGAGGGGCAGTCCTAATAAGGATGTAGTGGAGGTCCTACGCAGAAGTAGATCGGAGGAGGTTATTGTAGAGGATGGGTGCTCCCCGGTGGTGGGGGTATCCGCAAGTGAGGCGCCAGGTAGTTTAGTTGAGTGGCCAGCCCTCACGCAGAGTGATTGTTCACCAATACCACCTGGGCAGGAAAAGCAAGAAGTAAAGCAAGTTGTAGCAGCAGCCGAGACCAGCTTACCATCAACTGCGGCGAAGGTGACGAATGCGTGGGGTCAGAGGAAGGAAAACAAGAAGACCCCGGAATATTACCAGGAGTTGCTAGATGGGCGTTTTAAAGATTACGTCAGTGGTAATCAACTGGTGATGGTGCCAGGAGCTCTGGAAGAAATAAAGATGAGAACGGTCTCCCTAGTGACGCTGGATGCAAATGGGAAGGGGCTCATCGGCGTGCCCCTGGAAAGAATGTGTGATGTGCTGGGAGATTTGAAAATTCCTGCCCAGTACTTGGTAAGGAAGTTCCATGCTACGTGGGATCTCCTCCTGCCATCAAAGGAGGAAGCAGAGAAGCTAGCAGGAGGGGACCTCATTTGGAAAAACCTAAGACTCCGCCCCGAGTACTTGTCCAAAAGGAGAGCCGGTGCTCGGGGTACCCTGTTTCGTCGGTGAGGATCAGATAGGTGCCACGCTGGCCCAGTTTGGAGAAGTCGAGGAAATACACCCCACAAAGGGACCGCGGAATATCCAAACTGGGTCATACAAGATCCAGATGCGTGTCGACCGAGAGAATTTTCATAAGATCCCGGCGCAACTTTGCTGTGAGGGCTGGCAAATGGCAGTAATTGTCGAGGGAAGACGGCCATATTGCTGGCATTGTATGAAACCTGGACACATGGCGCGTTTCTGCCCGCAAAAGAAGGAGAAAGACCAGCAGGGGACGAGTATGAAGCCAGCGGAAGAGGACAAAAGCCAGCAGAGGAACGAAAAGGAGAAGGCCGAGGGCGGAGCGTGGAGCAAGGTCGTCGCCAAGAGGGGAAAAAAGAAAGAAGCAGAGGCCCCTTCAGCCCCAGCAAGAGAAAATTGAGATTGAGCTCCTCAGAATCCGAAGGCGAAGATGGCGAATCTCATGGCAGACATGTTGAAAAGAAGGAGCGCAAAGAAGCGGCCAAGGATTCTCCGAAGATGTCTCCCCCGCAAAAATCCCTGAAAGAAGTCCGAGCGATGGAAGAGATGCAAATATCAGCAGAGCAGCAGCATTCTGAGCCTCCAACATCAGTTTCCCCAGAGGACGCTCAGCCCACCCCTCCCCTATTCAACACCCCGGAGCAGGATGTAACGGCTCCAGTCTTAGAAGATGTGGTTGCGGAAAGTCAAGACAAGGAGAAGACGGCCCCCAGGAAGGAAAAGACCAGAAAGTTTCCATTCTGGCCGGGGGTCCGTCTGTGTGAGGTGGATGAGGCGGTCAGCGATATAAGTGGGACGCAGAAAAAATACCTGCGCGTCCTGGAGAGCCTGAAAATGGTGGAGGGGAAGGATGCCACCGACCCCAGGAACTTCGCAGAGGCGCCACACCTAATAACGTTCGTGAGACCCAATAGGGGTGGGCGAGCGAAAGCCCTCTGGAGAATGTTGGAGGAAGGAAAGACCGCGTTTCCAGGACTGAAGCTTGTCGACGGGGAGCACCCATCCTTAGTTCAAATCGCAAAGCAATGCGAGGGGAGGGTCCCGTTATATGTTCACCCCTCCTTTTATAGGGCGCTTAAGTTGACGTTCCCTCTGGATGTGGGAGGTTTGGCCAAAGACGGGCGGCTTACGCCTGTCCTGCTCTCGGGCAGTCTTGGGCAGACCTTCGACGCCCTTTCCCCCGAGGATTTCAGACCCTTGATAGAGGAATATTACTAGTTAGGGAAACATGGCAACAAGCTTAAACCTAGCTAGTTTTAATGCAGGGGCATGAGGTCTCGAAGCAAGGCTTCTAGCGTGCTAAGGGACCTCGTGGCCCTTGAGGTAGACATAGCTGCAATACAGGAGACCCACTTTGTTGGGGCTGGGGACTGCGATGTGCTGGTGAACGATTTTGATGTTTACTCAGCATATGGCAGTATCCAGAGTCGGGGGGTTTCTGTGCTAGTAAGTAGCACCCTATCTGCGACGGTTACACTTGTTCATGCGGACGCTCATGGGAGGCTGGTCGTGGTCGATGTTGCCGTTAGCAGCGGCGCGTTCCGGATCATGGCAGTTTATGCGCCCAACATCCAAACCGAGAGGGTTTCCTTTTTTCGGCGGGTGGAGGGGTTTCTCTCTTCGGGTCCGGAGCGGGTAGTATTAATGGGGGACTGGAATGCCATCCTGGACCCCAAGTTAGATAATGTCGGGGGGACTAGCGGGTCGGATAGGTGTGACAGCAGCCTGTCTGACTTGATGGCCTCGTGCGATCTGGTCGACAGGTTCCGTCTGGATCACCCCGGGAGGGAGATGTAGACGTGGCATACTAGTGCGGCCGCCTGTCCAAGTACATACTTGGACAGGATGTTAATTAGAAGGGGCGACGTAGATTTTCTATCTTGTCCCACGTTCCACTGGTTAGGTCATTCGGACCACAAACTCGTGTTGGCCCGTTTGAAGTTAGGTAATAGGCCTAGGTTTGCTAGCTACTGGAAGATGAACGCCTCCTTGTTGGAGTCGGTCGACTTCCGGGAGCAGCTGACGACACTAATTCAGAGGGAGTTAGTGGGGGCGGTTACCGGGAGTAGATGGTGGGTCACCATTAGGCATTTTTGTGTCCAATATAGCCAACGCCTCGCGTTAACTAGGGCTCGGACCAAAAAGCACTAAGAGGATAGATTGACCCGGGCGGTGGCAATGGGGGAAATTCCCTAGATCTAGCACTAGTTAAGGGGGACCTCAGTCGCTTGGCTAGCGAGCGATATGAAGGTCAAGTAATTAGGGCTAGGTTAAATAGAGTCTCCAACGAAGCCGTGAACGTTGACGCTGTTGAGCGTGGGGCCGCTTTAAGACGCGGCTCGGATGGGTACATTCGGGAGGTGAGAAACCTGGAAGGACGTTCTCTCGTGTCGGCACGGGAGATCTGCAATGGGTTTCGGCAACATTTGGAGGAGCGCTTCACCAAACTACCCAGACTCCGAGGCCAGGAGTTTGGCAGCTATTTAGCTGGCTCGCCCCGCCTTACTGCGGCCCGAGCGGCTAGTTGCGAGGGGGTGGTTACGGAGCGTGAGGTCATTACTGCGTTGAAACAGGTTGGCCACAACAAATCTCCGGGGCTCGATGGTTTGCCCTACGAACTGTACTTGAGGCTGTCGCCCATGTTTGTGCCCCTTTTGACGGGCGTGTTTAACCACTGGTTTGCCCAAGACTCGATCCCGAGGCAGGTAACCAAAGGAGTGGTCACGCTTCTGAAGAAGGGAAACCAACATGGAGGGGGGAACTTAGACGATTATAGGCCCATAACTCTGCTTAACGCAGATTTTAAGATTTTGGCCCGTATTGTTGCGAACCGACTGCAGGTCGTAATCGACGAGTTGGTCGAACCGGATCAGAACTACGCTGTGAAGGGTCGAACAATTCAAAACAATCTGCACTTGGTTCGCACGATAATAGAGGGGTTAGAAGACGACACAGAAGCTGCGCTGATCAATTTAGATCAGTCCAAGGCGTTCGATAGGGTGGACCATGGGTTCCTGAGGACTGTTGTGGAAGCCGCCAGCTTTGGTCCAGACTTCCGCAAGTGGATCTCCGCCCTGTATCGTGACCCCGCGGTGGTGGTGCAAGTCAATGGTAGGTTGTCGGAGTCCTTTGGGGTCTCCCGGTCGGTGCAGCAGGGCTGTCCGCTGTCGCCTCTGCTCTATGTCCTGGCGTTGGAGCCCTTCCTTCGCCAATTAAGGGACGAGGCGGCGATACCAGTCCTACGCGGCATTGCTCTACCTGGCGGCCGAGTTGCCAGGGTGTCCGCGTACGCTGATGACGTCACCGTTTTCGCAGCCAGTCGTAACGACATCGAAGCGGTGATAGAGGCGATCGCTGAGTACGAAGTTGTCACAGGGGCCGTGATCAATCGCAGCAAGTCCGTCGGCCTGCGGTTGAGCGCCTGGACCGGGGTAAACTCGCTTCCAGGTGCGTTCGGCTGGACTGATGGCCCGGTTAAGATCCTCGGTGTGTGGTTCGGGCCGGATCTCCAGCTGGACAAGAATTGGTCGGAGGTACAGACTAAGGTCGAATCGTCTGTCGGGACTTGGATTCGGAGGAGATTGTCCTTGAAGGGTCGTTCGGAGGCATGCGCCACTTACGTGTTTCCGTTGATCCTTTACCGTTTATCTGTTCTTCCCCTGCCTGCGGACCGCTGTAAGGCTTTAGAGCGCCTCCTTTTCAAACTGCTTTGGAAGGGAGGAAAGCCGTATGTCCGTAGACAGGTCTGTACGCAGAAGCTTAGCGAGGAAGGCTTGAGGATGCCTGATCTGCGCAGCCACCAACACGCAGAAAGATTGGCGTTCCTGAGTCGGACACTGATAGAGGAGGCACCCTGGGTACCGGCCGTGGAGCACGCTTTCTCACGGCTGTTAACCGACCCCGCCGCCGAAGGTCGCCGAAGACCAGCGGGGGAAGGGCGCTTCCTGACTGAATGCCGAGCCGCCCTTAGGGCATTGCCGGGGTCCAATGATCTTGCACGGCCTAGGTGGAGGCTATATGAGGAGTTAGTGGAGGGTACCGCGAACGATCCTCTGGTGGAGCGGCTACATCTGTCGAGGGGGGAAGTTCTCTCGCTTTGGAGTTGGGCGCCTGCCAGTAGCTACATTAATAATGCAGAATTTTCGATAACGTGGAGGCTAGTCCGGGATGCGTTGCCACTCTTCGACCGACTTGCCAGGGATTTCAGGGATGCTGATTATTACTATCCCCCGTGCCCACGCTGCAACGATGAGGACGAAGATGAAACGCGTGAACACGCGTTCTTTCTTTGCAGCGGGGCGCGGAGTCTCTGGAGGTATGTCGAAGGGGTAACGGCTCGCATCGACCCCGAGCGGTCGGTGCCACTTGATTTGGCGTACGTGGTTGACAATGTGGACCCGCCGTTTATCAGGGAGAAACGGGCGGTGTTTCTGGCGATACTGGCTGTAGCTAGGTTAGTGACGTGGGTTTCACGTCTGGGCATTGTCTATGAGGGACGATCTGTTTCCGATCAGGATCTGGTTGTTTATTTTAAGCATCAACTTAAAATAAAAATCAGATGTGATTGGAAAAGATTGCCCCGCATAGACTTTGATAGGAGATGGGTGCACAACACAAGTTTGTGCATCCGACGAGGAGCTAGGTATGAGCTTGTGTTTCCACCCTAGTAGTATTCGTCTGGAGGTGCTGAAGTTTCGATTGTCGTGCACTCGGAACCCAGCCCCTCATATTTTAATACGGGGTTTACCCCGTAATCATGGGTAGGAGTAGGTTTGCTAGTTAGGCGGAGTAACCACCTAGAGTGGAAAGCTTATATTTTATTTAGGGCCTAGACTAGGGTGTATGTGAGTTTGATCCTGTCCCCTATAGATCTTTGTTTTTTGATAAGATTGGCACTAGGAGAGCTTCCAATGATGCCCAAAAGTCCACCAGTTTTATTTTATCCTCGGCCTGTTTTTACCCCTTACGTACATTATCTTGGAAGACGCCATCCATCCCTGTTATCCCCGACCCTAATTTATTTTCCATACAAGTCCCTAGTTCCTCCACCCCCCCTAGGGAACGACCTGCTTGATTTCACCCTTTCCCCCCGGGGGAAGTGGACCGGAAGACAGTAGGCGTTTCATACGACAGACCAGCCGTTAGGTAGGGAGGGTCCCCTTACTAACCCGCCCCCATGGGCATTTTATTAAGTTGTTTTCTTTTTCTTTCTTTTTGGGTGTATTTTAGTTTGCCCCCCTCCCCATCATCTCACCCCCATTTAAAAAAAACATATATTTTCTTAAGTTTGTACATAAAATTTTTGTTTTGTTTTTGTATATATTCTTCTTTTACAGTACGAGTGTCACCCGCCATCCCGATAAGCTGGGGAGCTCTCTTTTTAAGTAGGTCTTGGTAAGCATGTAGGCGGATGTGTTATGATAGAAACTAGTATAGATTTTTCTAAATAAAATACTTGCTTTCCAACGCAAGTCTAGTTAGCAAATTTAGCAAAGTCCCGTTTTCTTCCCTACTTCCCCCTTACTGGCCTTGGTGCCTAAGTTGTATCGGACCCCAAATGAGGGCCTGGCAGTAGATAATGCCAGGTCCGGGGCCGGTACAACTAAATATCATCTGTTCCGGCAGATACTGCAAGCAAAGACCATATGTGGGGAAAACCCCACATATAAGACCTTGGTCAATGTAGGGGCAACCCTTCATACCAATTGTCCCTATCTAGCTCCCCTACTCCCCGGGGAGTTTGTCCCTTTTTCCCCTTCACTCCTCACTCTAAAAATCGGCCTTGTGCCTAAGTTGCTCAGTGGGGGAGCAAATACATACCTCAAATGTAGTATCTGTTCCGGCAGAAACCCCACATATAAGGCCTTGGTCAATGTAGGCGAAACCCTTCATACCAATTGTCACTATCCTACTCCCCGGGGAGTTGGCCCCCATTTCCCCTTCACTCCTCACATTAAAAATCGGCCTTGTGCCTAATTTGCTCAGTGGGGGTCAAATAAATACCTCAAAGTGTAGTATCTGTTCTACGGATGCTGCACTTCAATTTCTTGTTCTGTCAATGGAGGAGAAATCCTCCGCGACTGAGACAATTTTTATTTTTGTTCCTTTTCTCCACATTAAAAAATCGACCCTGGTGTCTAAATCTGTACCGTGGGGAGACATTGTTAATAAGGACATTAGAATACTTCCTTTAGTGAGTTACGCTAGACATACTTCACTGATTTATGTTGGAAATACTTGCTTTGTGGGTTTAAGTAAGATATACTCCAGTGATTAACGTTAGACATATTGTTTTAGGGATTTACGTCATACATATTTCAGTTGTTTGTGTTAGAAATACTATCTTTCGAGATTTACGTCAGCTATATTACAATTATTTATGTTGGACATACTCGCTTTAGGGATAGACATTAGACATAGTTATATTCGTGATCAAGATTAGATATTACTTAATTGAAATACGTTAAACATAGTTACTTGTGTAGGGAAACGCGTGAATTCCCTAACTAGCAGGTGTGCATAATTCAACCAGTCGGCAATGGAACGAAATGAAGGAAGAAGAAAGAAACAAAAATGGCTGCCTTTTCTCTTTATATGTCTGCAATGTTACCACCTGATATGCAGATGAGATGCTCCTGGTTGGAGATTAAAAAAGGGTTGATTTTTCAGACGGCATGTTCATTTTGAAGTGTGATTTTAAAGAGGTAAGTTCAATCAGCAGAAGTGTGTTGCAGTTGAGATAAGGCGCGTTACGTATACAGAAGTTGGAGGTTTGTACAACAGTGTCAAACTTAATCAAGAAATTGTTGATGTGAAGGGCAGAAGAAATAACACGCGAGTTATTTAATTATAACTTGAGTGATTGATCTTTTAATATTTTTATCAGTGATTAAGTGATTGGTTGTTTTCCGGTCGCATATATGAAGTAAGATTGTAGGGTTATTTATTATTCTTTATAGATGTTCATGTGCTTTCTATGTTTGTCTTTCGAGGCTCAGTGCTTTTGTATGTTGGTCAAATTTATACGTGATTGAAATGATTTTCTTTTTCTTTATCTTCTGCACTGCGTGATTTTCTGACGTTGCAAGTAACAAGTACGGATCGAATTAGATTAACAAGACAATGAAGCATAAAAGCAAATCAGAGTAAAAAAGTAGCAAACTTATTTTATTCACTGAAACGTTTTTATAAAACAATGGAAAGCACAGAGGACTGTTTATTCAACAGAAAAGAAACACGTGAGTGAATGAATAAAGAAATAGAGAAACAATACAAGTGGGAGGTTGGGCAAAACGGCACGCAGGTTAAATACTGTACCAAATTTTTTTAAATGTTAACAGAACACATAAGAAAATTAGCAGATGAAAAGGGTAAAAAAAATTGTAAAAAAAGACGAAAAAGTAAAGAAACCTTAAGTGAAAAATCTAATTGAACCTCTATATATTAATAGGATAGCGCGTGTGTTATTTATTTTGTGTGCCACGTTTACATCCGGATGACTGTTGTTTAGTATTTATGGACTTCCATTTTTTGTAATAAACACTTTTATCAAGAATATTTCACAAGTTTTAGTTTCAGGTCCGATTATAATTGATGGTATTGAAGTCATCTATGTTTTTATAAATAATTTTACCAATAATTCGTCATAAGTTTTAATTCTGGTTTCGATTATAGCTGATAGCAATCCATTAATCTATTCTTTTTATAAATAATTTTATAAAAAATACTTTATTTTTTATTTTGGAAATCACAACTTTATAATATATAAAAATCGATAGAGTATGTATTCTATAATATTATATATGAAATCTGCAAGAATTAAAATGCTACCTCCGGTCGGAAATAGTTGGTGCACAAAAATTTTCAGTTTGGTCGGAATTACTTGGTGCATACAAGTTTCAAGTTTTATATGTCAATACTTTTGAAAGGAAATACAGGTTAACCAAATAATTATACTTAATGTAATTGACAATTGATTGTACGTACATTCTTAAAATTTATGATTAAATAAATATACAAAAAAATAATGCAAAAAGCTAAAACATCTAACTATTTATTCAATTGTTTTAATTTACTTTTCAATTCTTCTGATATCAAAACTGAAGTGGAAAGTTTTCCTTTTCTTTCTAGCTGTGCTTTTGACATATGCTGAAGCCTGTAATTATTGCCACCATCACCCAAAATTATTTGTTCCATTGTCTCCTGCAATGTCAGGAAAATGTTGTTCAACTTTGATTTTTCTAATTCTTGAAAGCTGGTTTCAACTGCTTCAATTAATTCATCAATGTTCTTTGGAGCCTTTTGGTGTTGAATGGATTGGATTGTATTGAAGTAACCTAGGTCAAGCACATTAAGATTTGGACTGTTTGCAGGCTGGTTAACCAGTTCAATGTTCAGCCCTTATCTCTCCGATTCTTGTTTGAACATCGGGTCTGTTGATGTACGTGTGGCTTTGCATTGTCTTCTTGAATTATGATTCGTTGTGCAATGGATCCACTTGGCCATTTGTTCCGTGTGGAAACAAGGACCTTTTCAACAAGGAATTCACGAATTATGACTTTAGATATCCATTGTTCCAGCAGGCCAGTTTCTGCTGTTACGTTTAGCCGCCTCTTGTTTGACAAATGGCCAAATTCAAATCTTCTCGCCAAAGTAACATTTGCTATGTGGATCCCAACGGGGACGAGCCACGGCAGCAAGAAACATTACCTTTGTAATGAAACGCTTGCTTTTAGTGGTTCTTAAAGGGTCATGTTGGTCTTTGCCTAAATAAAATTTCCTTGCATTTTGCGTCATATAAAACCATTTCTCATCAATATGTATGACATCAAACATTTCTCTAAAAGTTCCTCGATTTAAATCCAACTGCGAACGGCAAAAATCAGCGCGACATTTCATGTTTTATATCGTGAGAAGCGGTTTTACAGCATTTGAATGTGCCCGAATTTCGCCATCTTTCATCCTTGCAATCGACGTTGTATGAGGTATTCCACATGCTTGAGCAGTAGACATCAAAGTGGTTCTGTTTCTCAATGAAATTGTGTTTATTTTTGCCTACGATAGTCCTTCTTTTTTCGGCCATAGAGAAACTTACGGCTCAAAGAATCCATTGGCACCGATATATCGGGCCAATTGTCTAGTGCTCGTGACCAAATTCTGCCTACAGTATTTCTTCCTATACCAAATTTTGTGGCAACATCTTTGATTGCACCTCGTTCTAGGATGCGCTCTTTAGACCTTTGTAGCAACGCTTGCAGAACTGCTGTTCGTCTTGAATTTGTCAATTCTCTCTTATCACTCCTGTTTTTACCTTCCACATTGGCATCAACTACATTTTCCATATTTATATAGCCACTGCGTGTATTTTTAAAAATAGATTATATAACAGTCAACAAATTAATGTGCATAGATTAAACTCTAAATGTTTTTTTAGAACGAAACTGTTCTTTTTCAATTAAGCACGCTCTAAAGTACTACTAGTTACTCCATAAAACATTGAAATGGTGAGTGACAAAACCTAAAACGCGAACAGTTTTAATTCTGCACCAACTATTTCCGACTGGAGGTAGTATCATATTTAGGCGGATTTTATGACCGGGCTACGCCGGGCGTACCTGTTTTAACAAAGTTTAGTTTTGGCATTAACCAATATAAATATTTTTTGCATCTATAATAATTTAAATATAACATAAAAAAGAACATATTATTTCGAACTTACGTGATCAAAGAAACGTTATTTAATAATCAAGCCTGACAGAACAAGAAAAATGTAGTTTCAAATTTAAGTGTCTAGCGAATTTTTTATTTAATAGTTACTTATTGCAGAACAGGGAACCTAGAATTTCAACTTAGTTGGAACACTCTAACACAAATACTATTTCTATAACGCAGTTGGTACAATCTAATAAAAAAAAAATATTTCAACATATCAAACTTAGTTGATACAGTCTAACAGAAATGCCTTTTCAAACTCCGTAATTATAGTCAAACAAAAACGCTAATATGAACCTTGTTGGTACAATCTAACACAAATGTCATTTGAAACATGAATATAACAGCAGAGAAGAAACGGAATTTCACGCTTAAAACTTGCGATAAAACCCACATACTATTTCAAACTGAATTCATTGAGTTAAACCCAAATTCTCAAAACAAACAAAAAAGAAACAGACACACACACACACAAAACACATGAAATGCAAAATTTACGGTTAATACTTGCAGTAAAACGTAAATGTTATTTTCAGCTTAAGCTTTACATGACGACAGAAATTCCATTTCAAATATAAGTCTAACCGAAAAAGAAGATATTATTTTAAACAACGCACACAATCAAACGCACATGTTATTTAGAGATCAAGCATTGTTTTTTCAAATTCATTTAACCACAATAAGAGAAATACTAGATAAAATGCAAGCCTAACAATCATACACAAATATTATTTAAAATTTAAATATTATACAACTAGAAAAATGCCTTTTTAACCTGTAGCCTGACAGTCAAAATGGTTATTTTCAGCTTAAGCATGACGAAACAAGTGAAATCCTATTTTAAACCCAAGCGTAACTGTTTAATTCAAATGCTACTTCAAATATAACTGTAACAACTGAAGAGAAACGTAAAATACCATCTTAAAAAATAGTTTAAGACCTAAGGGTGGTATGAAAATGATAATACTATTTAATACTTAATCTTGGCATAAAAATAATATTTCTATCTTGAGCATAACAGCAAAACGAAACGATATTTTACAGTTAAACATGATACACCAACCGACAGTTTAAACCTCTTCGTATTGTATTCTTAGATATACTTAAACAAGTACACAAATCATCCGGTAGACTATATGCTTCTACCTGACAGCGTAGGGATTAGACGAAGTTTATCGGGATCTTAACTTTTCACATATGATGTACTATTAAGAAAGTCATACGATGTGAAGCTCCCTAACACGAACAATCTATTTATCTGATTAGGCTGAACTTTTTTCATTGTGCTTACTGCTTTAAAAGAGCTTTATACCCATACATCAAATCTAGAAGGTTCTGGAGTTGAATAGGACCAAATCTCTCGCCAAAAATGTGACTTGCACCTTTTTTTGTGACCTGGGCCATGATTTTATCCTATATATACCAAATCACCATTTCATGTTAGGGCATAGCATATATTTTGATTCAGGCTTGGTTACAATTGGTCAAGTGATGTGGATGCTACATCTACAAAATAAAACAAACCCAACCATAAATATAACATTTTTAGATGACGAAATGTAATGGATTTATTCACTGCCCGGATTTACCGAGAAAGAGTATTCTTGCAAACTGTTTTTTTTTTTTATAGAAATGTACGAACATTTCTTACACGAAACATTATTTGAATATACAATATAAACGAATCTTGTATCTGAATCTATAACAACCCTCATATGAAAGGGGAAGAAACGCGATGGACGGTTATCGGCTGGTTTGATGGCCATTTGCTTACATTTTCCTTTTCTTTTTTTATCATAATGTCTTTACTAAGTCGATTATTGAATGTATCGACTTTTGTAATTGGGTGTAAACCATTTCCCAGGCATTGTTATTGCTATTATTGCTTGGCATTGTGAACCAAATATGATGAAAACAAACAGCAAATCAAGTTCAAACTGCAAATAAATAAATAGGGCAATTGGTTCGATATGCCATTACAAATGTTTGAAGATCGGCTTCAAAGACAATGTGAAAATGTTCAGTAGCTGGCAATTGTTTTGTATCTTTTCCGCCATTTAGTAAGATTCTTTTTCTTCGAGGTTTGTACTTATTTTTCCTTCGTCGTTTATTGCTTAGTGCATTCTATCGTAAGGCTATAGGCTTGCGATCGGAAGTGCGACTGCAATGATACAGGGTCAATAAGGACTCATCAAAAATCTAACGTTGCGTGATCTCACATTACAGTGCGCAGTCTTAAGATCTTTACTTATATGTCCTTATAGAGGGATACAATCTGATCGAGTTGATATGCTCGCTTAGCTTGCAACGCATCTTGAACGCGATGGGATTATCTAAGGTCGTATGCGATACAACCAGCATCTAAAGTCAAACATTGTACCAGGGAAAGAGAGAGAGAGATAAGTATGGAGAGAGAGCGACAGAAAGAGAAATATACATAAAGAAAGGGAGACATACCTAGAGTGGATGCAAGAGAGAGAAACACTTGACGCTATAAAAAAGTTTATACAGGATTCGGTCAAAGGGCAGTGCTTCCAATTTTGATCTGAGTTTCTATTTAATCCATAGAAGTGTACTTAGGAATTGCCGCTACTCCGGTTAAGAGTAGATATTCTAGGTTATGACAATAATTATGTGGATAAAAACGCAAACTGACGAATCAACGAAACGTACGTGAGTCTCTACGGATCCATCTCACTATATTCGATGTGGATGTTTGTTGAATTGACGTTGTATTTTCTACAAGTACCCGGTTCAAAATGGAATCGCAGCAAACAAATCTAAACAACAGACCCAGGCGGACCAAAAGGTCGTAACTTTTTGATTATTAAGAAACAGTTATTTTATAATTAGATTTAACGAGCACAAAGTTTATGTTCATGTATTATATCACCCTTCAGAGGGTGTCTATAATTTTGTTTTCCTCTAGTTATTGTGCGACAGAGGTGACTATGTCATCGTCTCGACTCTTCTTGTCTCTGGATGAAGTATCTCGAGGTACAGAAGTGTATGTTCACGTCATGCACACCTGATACTCTTTACTTTCCACAACTTGCTTACTGTTGCAAACTAAGACAGGATAACTGATCGACTGTCTAGAATGCAACATCACATCAGAGTTACTGTATTCTGGAGAGATATCCATATAACCTGACAATGTACAGGTATTGCATCAAAGACAAAACAACGCTTTAAATATACTTTATTAATCTAAATTATAATTACGCATATGTTCATCTACCACAGAATTGCCTTCAAATCTTCATAAAATACGAAAAATGATAAAGCCCACACCTGAAAGGATATTACACAACTGACGATCAACCCACAACTGAGTTTTCTTCTCTCGTACTATTAGATTAAAGTAATCAAATAGATATATACTCTTGTCTTAGGCGACAGATGAACCTAGAATCAATGCGTGTCAATCATACTTACGCTTTTAAGTATGTGGTAAATCTTGTAGACACTTATTTTAAAAAGGCATCGTTGATAGATTAATATAAAATACGTTTCTATCCATCGTTATATAAATTCGGTAATAAATTGTATATATATATATATATATATATATATATATATATATATATATAAACCCTGCGTATCGTCTAATTGCAGGCCAATGATTTTAAGAAATTTGAAATTGCTATGAAACGCAGAGTGGTGAAATTTAGTACACTGGTACAGCATAAGAAGGTGCTTATGTCCCTAATTTTTGTTTGAAAATTAGATTAATTTTTCTATTTTCTGGTATTTTTAAACGTGTATCACTTTATTGCAGGTCTCCAAAAATGCTTAGAAAAGGTCGATTGACAGCTAGTGAAAAGAAGGTGTTGTTGCAGGCCTTGAAAAAGTTCATCATTCGTAGATCTTGCCAAGGAACTTGGAAGAGATCGATGAACATTGTCTTCACACGTAGAAAATCCAAACATCAAATCAAGGAAGGACAAAAACACAAGAAAGTCAGTTTCTGCTCGTGATGTTAGAAACATTCGCTGTCAACTTGTCAAGCAGCCGGGCAGCAACAGTGCTGCTACATTTGCCATGGTTTGAATACCTTCTCTGTCTAGAAGGACACGCTGCAATATCTTAAACGAAATTGCAGGAAGCATTAAACCCATAGCAAAACCTGTTTTAAACTAAACTCATAAAGAAAAACGATTGGCTTGGGCTCAGAAATACATGAAAACCAGCTTTGAAAATGTTCTTTTCACCGATGAGGCCAGAGCAACCCTTGCTGGACCAGATGAATGGGCCAAAATTTGGAGTCTTTTTGGATTTCAAACTGACAATCCAGGCTTATATTTTATCTTATCTCACCGCAAATTGATATTTATGACCCACTGAGCCAAGGCTTCAAAATCCTTCTTTAGGTAATTAGGCAGTAGTGGAGAAAATTTGATGACATAGCCACCTTATTCTCCAGATATAAAGCATATATCCTTTATCTATCTCTATTCCCCTTTCTCAATATATATATATATATATATATATATATATATATATATATATATATATAGAGAGAGAGAGAGAGAGAGAGAGATTAAAATTACGATTAAATTTACCAAAATTATCCAAGATGGTAAAATTAAAGTATATTATAAATATTAAAGAATTCATATTTATAAAATTATCTCAGCCAGATGTAAAAGCTCCATAAAACCAAATAGGAAATAGAGCTTATAATACGAGGAAACAGTTAATAAAACATGTTAAAAACACTTTGAAATGAGTTAAAAACATAATTTTGACATTTGTTTCCCTTTATTTTATATATTTTTTTATTTTATGTTTTATATTTAACTCTGTCATCATTTTTTTTCTATCTCCTCTTTTTCTTCACTGATCTTTCTTATTTATATTTATGTCTCGGAAGTACAGTGAAAAGCATATCTTATTTTTCTTTTATTAATATTATTGGAATATTTTCCTTTTTTACTTGTACACATTTTTGTGAATTATTCCATGAATTTCTGCCTTTGGATTATTATGGACCATCTTCTTCCAATTACAGGATTTCTTTTACTTGTGAAAATGGAAATTCTTTTAACTTTCTTGAAGTTTTACATTTGGATTTTACCGTCACTCGATTATTTATCTTCCACCAGACTATCCATTCATGTGTAATCACCTTTTTCGTCACCATATTCCCTCTGCTTAACTTTTTTTGTTTTCAAGTAAGATCTTTGACTTACTTTTTGTTTCATCAAATATTTTTGCATGCAAAATCCGATCCCACATTTTGCTAATTCCTACTCTCTGATGAGAAGGAAAGTATTTCTTCGAAACTCCGCGGATTAAGGACTATCCACATATCTAGTGTTTTCTTTTCGGATTAAATATGTTTTTAACTCATTTCAAAGTGTTTTTTTTAACATGTTTTATTAACTGTTTGCTCGTATATATATATATATATATATATATATTATAAATATTGTTAGTTTCGAAAATATTATGTTGAGAAGAAAGTTCTTGTGGAATTTTTAATTTTCATTTCAAATAGTCTATTTCCATAAGTTTTCGTTGTAATACCTTTACTTTATATATCATTTTAAAGAGCGTTCTTTGCTCTATCTAACTTTTGAAAGTATAATCGTTATAAAACATTTATCTACTCTTTTCACAAAGTGAAATACAAGATTGAAAATAGCACATTCGCACAATTTTCTAATTTCAATTTAAGCTTGGCCTAAACGCTGCTGCAACAGCTCATTTGCCCCAAGGACATACTGCTGAACACACAGCAAAATAGTGGTTGATGAAATTTCGTGGCGGCGACGAGAATTTTGAAGATGATGAGCGTAATGGTCAATCATCGGATGTTGACGACGATCAATTCTGAGCCTTACTCGAAGCCAATCCACGCACAACTGTTCAAAACTTGCTTCTAGAATTAGAAATAACGCAGGCGACTATTTCCAGTCCCTTGAGAGGAATTAGAAAGACAAGAAAATATGGGTGCCTCATGGATTAATTCAACGACAATCAAAGAAAACGCTGTTATAATGTGTCAACATCCATTCTTTTCATGCAAAAAGAACGACCCGTTTCTCGATCGGGTTTTAACTTGCGATGAATAGTGGGTTCTTTACGACAACCACCGACGCTCAGCTCAGTGGTCAAACGCCAACGAAGCCCCACGACACATCCCAAAGCCAGAGTTGCACCAAAAGAAGGTTATGCCGACTGTTTGGTGGTCTGCAACCGGTCTCATCCATTCCAGTTTTTTGAATGCAGGTGAAACCATTTCGGTGGAGAATTACTGTCAACAAATTTATGCATAAGAAAATTCGATAACAACTCTCAGCATTAGTCATCAAAAAAGCCCCAAATTTCCTCTACGACAACGTCCGATGGCATGTTGCTAAATTAACCCTGTAGAAGTTGACAGAATTGCTCTACAAAACTCTGCCTTATTCGCCATACTCTCCAGACCGCTCACCAACCGACTACTACTTTTACAAGCATCTCGACAGCTGTATATACATAAAATAATTATATATATATACATATATCTATCTATCTATCTATCTTTTTAATATATATATATAGAGAGAGACGGAGACAGAGACAGAGACAGAGAGAGATGTTGACAAAGAGAGTGAGGGAGAGAGAGAGAGAGGGGGGAAAGCAAGCTGCTGGATATAGGATGATTAAGTACATCATTGAAAAAAATTTTTTACTTAAATCTATTCATGCTTATAAAAAATATCTTTGGAGTTAATTTCATTATGTTTTAAAATATGTAATTGAAGAGTCCGAATAAAATTACACACTCGATTATATTTATCTAAATGAGTAATTTTTAACATTTATTGAATCGTCATTTAACTGATAGAAGAATGTTTATTTTGTGGACAAAATGATGAAAAAAAAAATCTAGACGCCTTAAAGGGCCCTCACGAGTAAGTACTATCTTACCATGTGCCTATCAAAATGTTACGTACGTATAAGCGTCTATATTTAAAACACGCGCTATCGTTTGTCTTTGTATAATAAATGATCACGATGAGATGCACACATAGATGCAATCCATCCATCTATCTATCTATCTATCTATCCATTTTTTATACACACACATATCATTAAAACACGGTAGTTAAGTGGCAGTTTTAGTCATTAAGAACTGCTTTAAAGCTTCACTGCTCACTCATTTTTCGACCAAATTTCAAACAATAATTGCAGTTTATAGATCACCTTTTCAGCTTTATTGTTCAGTAAAACAAAAGGTGTGGTGAATTTACTGGTGTTTAAAATCAAAAAAAAAATATGTAAGGGGATGAGCGACGCTTTTTATTACTGGTTTCCATAGCAACCACGTCGCTTCAATGACTGCTGTTGCTACTAATTCGAAAAGAGAAGTAACAAGTGAAACAGAGAGAATAAAAGCATGAAAGGGAGATAGTATTTGTTTTATTTATTGAAAGCAAACGAGTGCCACATATTGTTATTACATATGTGTTTATGGGGGCACAAAGATAGAACAAAAGTTAAACAAAGAACAAGTGCATTTATTAGAAACCTGGAAAATCATGTAATTTTAATAGTAAAATATAGCATGAAAATAATATGGTTTTGCTTAAACATAGAAAAGTAAGGACTTGTTGTAAAAACTGGAAAAGAAAAGGACAAGATATGCTAGTAAAAATATAAAAAAATTATAACTTTAACTAAAATTAAATTTATAACATCATATAATCAATTCTTAATGCTGCAATATTTTAAGTTATAAATTTATTATATTTTTTTACAAGAATATTTTGTCTTTTCTTTTCAAGTTTTAACAACTAGTCCTTACTTTTCCGTGTTTAATCTTAACCATATTATTTTTCATGCTCGCATTTTTCTCTAGTAATATATATATATATATATATATATATATATATATATATATACTCGGGTTTTTTTATATTCAAAAGTAATGGACTAATGAATTCAACGAGGTTGTTAGATAGTGCTCAATAAAAAGAGCTGATAATACTTGTTTATTGTTATATAAACATGCTCACATCCCGCTGCTACAAATAGCCACTTGTTTCAATCAAACAACAGATATCATCAGGCAGCGACTTGACTATTCAAAAGTTCAATGAATAATTCATAAATAATAATGGTATTCATTGAACTTTTGAATAGTCAATTCGCTGCCTGATGATATCTGTTGTTTGATTGAAACAAGTGGCTATTTGTAGCAGCGGGATGTGAGCATGTTTATATAACAATAAACAAGTATATATATATATATATATATATATATATATATATATATATATAGTAACGTTGTTTGTCTGTCTGTATGAGAAAAGGTCTCTTCAAAACTAACCTGTCTATTTGTCGTCTCTAGAGACTTTAAACTCGATATTTAAGGATATTGGGCACGTGAAAAATTAAATTTGTTTTTAGCCGGTAAAATATCTGCTAAGAGGTCAAAATTGAAAATTAAAACGGAACTTGGCAGGCGCAAGTAAACAACGCATTTTTCAATGCTAATTTACATTTATATCTATACTAGCTGTATATACCCGGCGTTGCCAGATTCAAACATATTGACTGGCGTGTAGTATAATCACATAATGTTTAAGATACATCGAATATCCTAACTTGTTACGATATTCCTGAAAGTGGAACATAGACGTATCTGACCGTAAAACACACCCAATGTCATCTATGGAAATTAAACGGAAAATAACGTTCATGTTTCAAAGAGGTAATAACTCTCACTACTTAAATAAATTAACTTCTATTTTGAAAGGCAAATTGTGTCCACTTATATGGATTAAATTGAATATTAATTGAATATTAAATACATCAAATAAATCAAATTTAAATATAATTGATAACATGGGGCTAATTATTAAAAAATGAATCTCTTTACTGTAATATGTAAATGACATTACTCCTGTAATGTATATTTCTTGAAATAAATAGTATATGTAGGAATCATGCTTGAATGACAGTGTGTAAACATCCGTTTTAAGTATGAAAATTAATTGGTGCAAGAGTGTGACTAGTGTACATATTAATAAAATTGTGAACAAACAAACAAACAGAGATACAACTTTATTATAATTGATATTTATATATAAGGTTTGTGGGAGTGTGGATTTATGTCATACGGTTACGATAATACTCTTAAATGTTTTGGTTCAAATAATATGGCAACTGATAAGGCACAAGTTATTTTATTGTTTCACATTTGAAATCACTATCATATATTGGGTACACTATTGATAATTAACAGTGTATTAGCTCTATACTAATACGAAATCTGCATAAATTTAAATGTCATATTTATGTGTATTGTACGACTGAGTAGAACTTGACGATGTGCTAGTGTTATATATAAAGGTAGATAGATTTAGACATACGAAGTGGTCCAAGATAAACGCCCGTTTTTCTTTTCGATGTCAAATTTTTCTCTGAAGAGATTTTTTGATATTTCTTTTTACCAAATAGTAGTTTAATAATGAGTGTTTTATCGTTCAAATCTGATTTAAATTAAAACGTTAAGAACGTATAAGGGCAATGGAATACCCTGTGTCCCCTGTTAAATGATTCTCATTCAGCTCTTAAGAGATGTATGGTCTGATGATATCATTTGAGAAAATGACATCCCATTGTTACACAACGATATTCTGTTAGCTCAAAGAGCGATTTCTATGGTAATGGGGCTTTGCCTGAGCCCAGAATCACATTTTCCGTTTTTTGATATGCAATGTCAGATGTTAGTGAACCTCCTCATAAACGAAAGTCAAATCAAACAAGCTTGAGTCATTTCCCATACTTTAGTTAATAGCTTCACAAAATGCTTCTTGTTATTTGTTATTGCGATCGGTTTGTCTCTCCAAAAAATGAGAGATTAAGTTCATCGTGGACGATCCTCAAAACTCATACTTTTGAAATGCGGTTTCTTATAAGAAATGGTGATTTGTTTTTCTGTAAAAGTTTTCAAGGCGTTTCAACAAAATCTAAATATCGTCAGGAATTATGGCTGAACGATCTTGGCCACTATGGTCTTCATGGAAATCTAGTACGCTTCCTGCCATCCGGAATTTTGCAAGCACGCGTTAAATTGTCTTTCTGTTAGGTGCATTGTCCTTGGTAAAGTCTCAACTTAATTACCGCTGCTTTAAAAGAATTGATTATTTGACAAAGTAAATCTCGAAGATGTTTATTCAGTGCTGCATAGTATTGCGTCCATCTGGATCACTATTTATGTTAAAGGATTCTCCTAAGCCTGCTATCCACACCATGGGAAGCACATAAAAAATAATTGTAAAACACGACGTTGGAATTAAAAAATGAAATAGGGCGGTTGTTTGACCCACCTCCCATACAGAGATAGATGAAGAAAACGTTAGCTAGACGAAAAGACAGAGAGGTGTTGCGTAATAAATATACTTGAATTATTCACTTATATTTTATTACATTATATTATGTTTTATTCATAAAAGGAAAATATCTTGGTTTAATGCATTTAATTTTATTTAAAAAAGAAGTGTAATGCAAGTAATTTCACGATATGGTTGCGTTGTAATAGTAATTTGTAAGAAAGAAGATGTTAGTTTAAAAACATGTGTATTTGAAAGCAGTAATAAATGAAGCTCATAGTAAGATTCCTCGGTTGGAGTCGTCAAACCCGGAAGTATAAACTTAGTAGTATCGCAGTGTGCGTCTTACGGAAGAAGGAAATGCAAAACAAAACAATCTAATCTTAATCAAACGTTTAGCGCGTTTATTTATTTTATTAATCAACAGTGTATTGGCTCTATACTAATAGGAAATCTGCATAAATTTAAATATCATATTATTATAAGGAAAAATATTTTAATTTTATTTAAAAAAGAATTCGAAACCATTCACTTGATGAGGTCAGTATGATTTCTTCCTAATTGAGAATTTCAGATATTTTTTTAGACATTTTAAAAACAGTAATCGTAAGGAAATTTCTATTTCTTTATGCAAAATATTAGAATAGGTCCTGTATGCCTCAGCGTATTATAAACACCCTAATCTCCCCATGTTAAAAACGGCTTTCAAATTAAACACGCCCTTCCAACAAACCTGGAAAGTCGTTCTTAACATGGGGAGGTTGGTGTAGTTCGTTCCGAAAGACATTTTTACATGGGGAGGTTATCGTGTTTATAATATGCTGGGGCGAGTCGTAAAATTAACGAAGTTGCTATTTATTATCTATTGCAAATATTGCTTGAAATTTATTCATTTGACAAAAAAATCTTGACAATTCAAAAGAATGTTTAAAATGATTTATTTTTTCGAAAAAAAAAAAACTATTTTATAAAAGTCCAATGTTGCTTTCATTTCAAAATTGTTTTCTTAAAATTATATTTTTTTACGCAAACTTTTCAATCAATGTTTTTACAATTATATTTCGATTCCAAGTAAAAAAATAAAAAACAACCCACTTCTCCGTTAAAAAAACAATTATTAAAATTAATTTGTTGTTGGGCTTTCAAAGTTGCTTTAATTTAAAAAAATGTATAAAATTATTCATTTGTTCGAAAAAATAAACACACACACACACACACACACACACACAAATGAAAAAATAAGCAAACAAACAAAAAAAAACTAATAAATGTTTTGGTTTTCAAATGGCGCTCGCCAGTTTAAACTATTATGAATATGTCATTTCAATTTTCTGTTTTTAATAAAAAAAATGTTCCATGAAAAACTTTCCTGTTCTCATTAATTACATCGAAACATTTCCAATTAAACAATTATGGATATATGTTTTTTTTTTCACTTTATTACCTACTTATTATATAATTTTTTTCATAGTTCTTTCCGGAAGTTTTTTTTTTCGAACAAATAAATAATTTTAAACATTCTTTTGAATTGTCAAGATTCATTTTCTGCAGTAATATCGGTTTACCAATTTTCTGGAAGTAATAAATGACAATTTTAGTTTAATTTAACGTTTCCGGAAGTAATAAATGTTAATTTTGGTAAATTCATTCGACCATATAATGATGTCTCCCCTATATTTGGATAGCAAGTGCCTGAAAAAAAATGGCATCTCCAATTTCGGCATTAAAGGGTAGAAGCATCATTTTATTCATTGTTGATTTATTCAAACAGTCATTTGGAAAATAAATATTTAAAATAAAGTGCGGTACTCCTTGGGCGTTGAGTTCCGTGGCGACCAGTAGAATTATTTAATGGTCGCTCCCTTAGCCCCCCCCCTTAGTCAAGACTAACGCGTGCGCAGGTAACTTTTATCATTTATTTACTTACGTTGTCTTGCGCACTTTTACAAAACGTATTTATTTACGTTGGTTTAACTTAACTCTTTTCATGAATAAAAAAAATAACTAAACCTGAATTTGTCACTTTTACAAACATTTATTTATTTACGGAAAAATATTGCAGAAATGCAAACTTATTGTTTAGGATGAATGCACAATTGTACGCAAAAAATCACTTGAGGCTCTTGGTCGATCCTTGCAAGATTTGCGTGGCAATGTCAGACATTTTGGGAATGCAGTAATGTTGCTTGCAGGAGATTTCAGACAAATTTTACCTGTTATTCTTCAATTAACACCAGCAGATGAAATAAGTGCTTACCTAAAATACTGTACTTTTCTGTGCCATGTGAAGACATTAAACTTAACTCAAAATGTGCGTATCCAGTTGCAGACTATTCGATCTGCACATAAATTTTTGCATCACTTGTGGGAAATTGGGTACGGAAAAGTGCCAGTCGATCAGAGATAAGGGCAAAATTCTTTGACTTTTAACTTCTGTAATTTTATTACATCAAAAGAATAGTTAGTTTAAAAGGTTTTTGCAGATATTCAAATTATAAGAATTCCACTTGACTGAGTGAACGAGCTATTCTTGCAAATCAATACAAAGACGTCCACGCTATTATTCAATGTAAAATTCCAAGTGAGTCTTCAAATACAAATCCATCGACACTGTTGTGAAAGCAGGTAAAGTGGTTAATTATCCAATAGCTATATTTGCCAGGGATGGCACCGCATGTATTGCAACTAAATTTGGTGTACTAATTATCATGTTGTGAAATATAAACCAATCCAAGCTTTGTAAAGGCCCATGGCTTGCAGTAAAAAAATTAACAAACAATATCATAGAAATAACAATCATAACAGGACTTTTTACAGAAGAATATATCTTCATTCCATGCATTCCTATGATTTCACCGGCTACATCATTACACTTTAGGAAATTGCACTTTCCAATTTTATTGTCGTTGGCAATAACCATTAACAAAGCACAGGGAACAATCTTTACAATTGTGTGGCTTACAATTACACACGTACTGTTTTCTCACATGGACAATTTATGTTACATATTCAAGAGTCACTCAACCAGAAAATCTCTATATCAGCTAAGAAAATGGAACAACAAAAACTGTGTACACATACGAAATGGAAAATTAAACCTATAAGAAACATGCTTATTCTCATTTTTGAACTTTTTCCCATTGCGCCAATTTGAGCCACAGCAACGCGTGGTAGGGTACAGCAAGTATATATATATATATATATATATATATATATATATATATATATATATATATACTCAAGTAATTAACAGGGAGAATTTACTGGGTAAATGTAAAAGTAAGCTTCAGTCCAATAAACGTAATGGAAAATTAAACCTATAAGAAACATGCTTATTCTCATTTTTGAACTTTTTACCATTGCGCCAATTTGAGCCACAGCAACGCGTGGTAGGGTACAGCAAGTATATATATATATATATATATATATATATATATATATATATATATATATATACTCAAGTAATTAACAGGGAGAATTTACTAGGTAAATGTAAAAGTAAGCTTCAGTCCAATAAACGTATTAATGTTTATATTATCCTAGCCAAGTAAAAAAAGCTCGATACGACACTGGGAAGTAGAGCTTAAAATTAAATAAAACTGTAAATCAGAACTTTACATGTACACATTTATTTTTCAACAATAAAAAAAGCCAGTGAAATATCCTTATTCTGTGGAGTTACAAAGAATGTAATGTTTTCTTGTCAGAGGATAGAAATTGATTAGCAGAATAGATATTTAGCGGAATCAAATCTGCTTGTTTTATGAAATTTCTGAAACTGCATTTTACCATGGTGGTCATAAAATGTGGTCATAAAATGTATAATTATGCTTGTAAAATAATGTTTGTTTTTGTAACATATTTTTTTTTAGAAATGTTGCCATAACATTTCTCAGAGGGTTTAAACAAACAAAAAAAGGAGGAAAAGAAGAAAAAAAAAAACAAGAGAAAAATTAAATCCAAGATGTGATATTGTCCTTTATAAATATGGATCAAAGGATCTATATATAATTTTTTGGAGTTTTAAAACAGTTGGAAAAGCTGCGGGTGAAGATTTAAAGGGAATTAAAATATAAGCGGTCGCCATTTTCATGAAGTAAAAATCTGTGAAACTAGGAAATTAGATCCATTGTCAGGGAAAACGGAAGAATATAGGAAAAGTCAGCACCAAGTTTTCTTCAACGCTAGGCTCCTCGCTTCCATCGAGAAGAACGTTACATTCTTTGAAACTCCGCAGAATAAGGATATTTCACCCACTTTTTTATTAGAGGTATCCTGTCGAAAAATAAATTTGTACATCTGATTTACTGTTTCTATTTATACATATGGTGTATATATATATATATATATATATATATATATATATATATATATATATATTTAGAGAGAGAAATAGCAAGAGAAAAAAGATATATATATGCATGCATATATGTATATGTATTTATATAGATTAATTTACATATAGGAGTTATCGGAAATCAGAACTACATCGGTACCGTTTGTTTCAAATCCCAAACAACGCTACCTATAATTGGTCGCCTATGTCGGATTTTTTCTGCTTCTGTTTATACCTGGCTCTTTGCTTTCTTTTAATATTTACGTAACAGGAAAGGCTTATAGCCAAATGATAAAAATTATCGTTGAAATGGGTTTTTCTTAATTATTATATACAAATATATATATATTTTTTTTTGAAGGGAATTAAAACATAAGTGGTCGCCATTTTCATGAAGTAAAAATCTGTGAAGCTAGGAAATTAGATCCATTGTCAGGGAAAACAGAGGAATATACGGAAAGTCAGCACCAAGTTTTCTTCAACGCTAGGCTCCTCGCTTCCATCGAGAAGAACGTTATATTCTTTGAAACTCCGCAGAATTACACATATATGTATGTATATATATATATATATGTGTGTATATATATGTGCATGTATATGTGTGTACACATATATATATATATTTATATATAAACTAACATAAAAAACACTAACCTAGATTTAAAACAGATCAATAAGCTAAATATACAGGCTAAATAGAGCACACACAAAGGAACAGGTCAACCAGAGGTCAAATAGGCCTTTGTCCAATAAATGCATTTTCTTTTGCTGATAGGAAGGGCGCGGTAGATACTAGTAAGCTGATTGGCTAACTAAAATTTCAATAGAAGTGGAGCATATAAAAACGACAAACAACCACAGAATTCGCGCATAAGCCTGAAGAATCCTAAAGTGGATGAAACGCGGAATATTCGGTGTAGCTTAATCGCCATATACATTTTATAACTTACCATATATATATATATATATATATATATATATATATATATATATATATATATATATATATATATATATACTAGCAGTTCGTTCAGCCCGGCTTTGCTCGGTCCCTTTGTACTGTTCATAACTTGACCTACGTGTGAATACACTTTATATATGATTTCAAATGTTTGGACCAAAATTTTTTCTGAGTAATTTAACAGAGACAGCAGAGGTCAATATTTTAAAAATTTCACCCCAATTTTGACCCCTTAAGATTTATCATTTTGGTCTCAAATCAAAATAAAATGTTTTACCCATGTCCAAGTTACCTATATCTAAAAGTTCAAGTCTTTAGACCCAAAATTGGCGGAGGAATTTGGTAGAATCTGCAAAGGTCAACTATTTAAACTTTTACCACTTGGCAGCCAAATTTTCGCTCCCAAACGGATTAAAATGCTTGCCGCATGTCTGATTACCCGTTATGTATAAATTTCAAAATTTTAAATACAATATTGGCTGAGTAGTTTGCTAGAGACCGCAAAAGTCAAATCTTTGGAAATTTGACCCCTTGGTAGCTCAAATTTTCGACCCAAACCAATTAAAAAGCTTGCCCTATATCTGAATACGATTTATGTAAAATTTCAAATGTTTAGACCAGAAATTGGCTGAGTAATTTGGTAGAGATCGCAGAAGTATTTTTTTTTAACTTTCACTCTAATCTTGACCCTTTAACATTTATTTTGTTGGGCTCAAATCAAATTAAAAAATTTGATCAATATCCAAGTAACCTACATCTAATATTTTAAGTGTTTAGACCCAAAATTGGCGGAGGAGTTTTGCAGAGTTTTCAACGGTCAATTCGTTGAACTTTGACTCCTTGACAGCCAAATTTCTAATCGAAAACCTATTAAAAAGATTTATCAAAATCTCAATACTCCTTATGTCAAATCTCAAATCTCTAAACCGAAAATTGACAGAGTTATTTGGTAGGGAAATGTACACACACACATAGAGGCAGACATTTTCATTTTATATATATATATATATATATATATATATATATATATATATATATATACTAGCATAGGTGCCCGGCGTTGCCCGGGTATTTGGATGTGTATGTTGAGCAAAATAAAAAAAAGCGGTACATATTTTTTTAACTTTGACCTCTATTATGACCCTTTAAAATTTGTTTTGGACTCAAATCAAGTTATTAAGTTAGACCCATGTCCAAGGAACCTGTATCTAAAATTTCAAGTGTGTATACCTAAAATTTTCGGAGGAGTTTGGTAGAGTTCTCAAAGGTCAAATCGTTGAACTTTGACCACTTAATCACCAAATTTCTGGCCGAAAACCGATCACAAAGATTTTCCCAAATCTCAGTACCCTGTATATCAAATTTCGAGTCTGTAGACTTAAAATTGACAGAGTTATTGCGTAGAGAAATGTACACACACAGACACACAGACACACAGATACACAGACACAGACAGACAGACAGACAGACACTTTCACTTTTATAGATATATATATATAGATAGATAGGTGGATAGCTAGCGAGATAGATAGATAGATAGAAATTATTAGAAAGATCACGGGTTATTGATGAATCAGGCGCCATATTTTCGTTCTCTTCATGGAATTAAAGTATGGGATAGACCATTTACTATGCCAACGGACTCGTCAATGACTATAAAAATACAACATTTTTGTAAAAATAGGGACAAATAGAATTCTTAACACGAGGCTTTCTTCATCCCTTCTCAATTAATCAGACTCTGGTTGTCTGGGAAAGTCTGATTTTAATCGCCCTCTATTTACTAAACAGATTGCCCTGGGGATCCTATTTGATGAACTCACACACACACACACACGCACACACACACACACACGCATATATATATATATATATATATATATATATATATATATATATATATATATATATATATTACCAGTAAAAGAAAAAGATGAGCCGGTTGTTAATTTTGTATTCATCGTTATATACGCTTTTGCTCCTAGCATTTGTAAATCTAAATTTATTCCAATCACATTCAAATCAAGTGTCTTAATTCTTTTTTTTAATGCCTGGAAATGCCGGATATTTTTATTCTGGTTGCATCTGAGATGCTAGACCAGCATTCTCGGATTGGGAATACGGTCATACCCTTAGGTATTTTTCCGTCTGAAACAGTCAGATCTGAAACGACAATCTCGTTCATAAATTCACGGTCGCCATTTTTGGGTGACATGATTGACTGTCGTGTGCATTCCTGTAGGAATATTGAAAGCACGTAGCAAGTAATGTGACATTCGCGTGTGGCTCGAAGAGGTATGCGTAGTCATGATCGTAATATTGGCAAGGCTGCCTCGCTGGTTAGGTACAACACGTATGGTGCGTGAAAGAACATCCAAGTAAGCAGTAGGTATTGGAGTTTTACTAATTCATCATATAAACTTAAAATTATATATATATATATATATATATATATATATAAGTAAAAATAATAATGATAATGATGTTAAAACATTACTGTTAAGAACTATTCTCTGATATGTTAGCGTATAAAAATGCATAAACACATACACACATATATATATATATATATACATATCTTGTCAAGAATAGTTAAAAGCTAAAAGAAGTAAAAACAATTAGTTAACTAATAACTGTAATCAAACGTAATAGACGTTAATTTCCTTTCTTCTTGCTTAATTAATTTTAAACGTAGTTAAAATCGTTTTTATTACATTTTAATAATTTATCTAATTTCTATCACATTATATTTATATTTTAAATATGGTAGAAACCGATCTGTGAATTTCCTTTAATCGTTTTTGCGGTGAAAAACAACAAAAAAGAATAAACAAATAACTGTTAAAAACAGCTGAAAATGTAGATTTCTACATAACTTAAGCGATATAAATGCATAACAATTATAAAACTCGTGAAACTATTTGTATACATTTGACAAAACTAGTTGTATAAATTTGACAAACTTTTCAATTGAAATAAGACAAATGTTCGAAATATTTTTATTGTTTTAGATAAGTTATCGGTTGATTATTTGTGTTTTAACCACAATTTTTTCTGTTGAATATAATTGGAAAAGTCCTTAATTCCCATGAATTATATATCATAATTTTCGAAACATGTAGATCTGCAATATCATAATCTGCAGTATCATAATCTGCAATATCATAATCTGCAGTATCATAATCTGCAATATCATATCTGCAATATCATAATCTGCAATATCATAATCTGCAATATCATAATCTGCAGTATCATAATATGCAATATCATAATCTGCAGTATAATAATCTGCAATATCACAATCTGCAATATCATAATCTGCAATATCATAATCTGCAGTATCATAATCTGCAATATCATAATCTGCAATATCATAATCTGCAGTATCATAATCTGCAATATAATAATCTGCAATATCATAATCTGCAGTATCATAATCTGCAATATCATAATCTGCAGTATCATAATCTGCAATATCATAATCTGCAATATCATAATCTGCAGTATCATAATCTGCAATATCATATTCTGCAATATCATAATCTGCAGTATAATAATCTGCAATATCATAATCTGCAACATCATAATCTGCAATATCATAATCTGCAGTATCATAATGTGCAATATCATAATCTGCAATATCATAATTTGCAATATCATAATGTGCAGTATCATAATCTGCAATATCATAATCTGCAATATCATAATCTGCAGTATCATAATCTGCAATATAATAATCTGCAGTATCATAATCTGCAATATCATAATCTGAAATATCATAATCTGCAATATCATAATCTGCAGTATCATAATCTGCAATATCATAATCAACAATATCATAATCTGCAATATCATAATTTGCAATATCATAATGTGCAATATCATAATCTGCAATATCATAATCTGCAATATCATAATTTGCAGTATCATAATCTGCAATATCATAATCTGCAATATTATAATCTGCAGTATCATAATCTGCAATACCATAATCTGCAATATCATAATCTGCAGTATCATAATGTGCAATATAATAATCTGCAATATCATAATCTGCAATACCATAATCTGCAATATCATAATCTGCAGTATCATAATCTGCAATATCATAATCTGCAATATTATAATCTGCAATATCATAATCTGCAATATCGTAATCTGCAATAGCATAATGTGAAATAACATAATCTGCAATATCATAATCTGCAATATCATAATCTGCAATATTATAATCTGCAATATAATAATCAGCAGTATCATAATCTGCAATATCATAATCTGCAATCTTATAATCTGCAATATCATAATCTGCAGTATCATAATCTGCAATATCATAATCTGCAATATCGTAATCTGAAATATCATAATCTGCAATATCATAATCTGCAGTATCATAATCTGCAATATCATAATCTGCAATATCATAATCTGCAATATCGTAATCTGCAATATCATAATCTGCAATATCATAATCTGCAATACCATAATCTGCAGTATAATAATCTGCAGTATCATAATCTGCAATATCATAATCTGCACTATCATAATCTGCAATATCATAATCTGCAATATTATAATCTGCAATATCATAATCTGCAGTATCATAATCTGCAATATCATTATTTGCAATATTATAATCTGCAGTATATTAATCTGCAATATCATAATCTGCAATATTATTATCTGCAATATCATAATCTGCAATATCGTAATCTGCAATATCATAATCTGCAATATCATAATCTGCAATATTATAATCTGCAGTATCATAATCTGCAGTATCATAATCTGCAATATCATAATCTGCAATATCATAATCTGCAATATCATTATCTGCAGTATCATAATCTGCAATATCATAATCTGCAATATCATAATCTGCAATATCATAATCTGCAGTATCATAATCTGCAATATCATAATCTGCAGTATCATAATCTTCAATATCATAATCTGCAATATAATAATCTGCAGTATCATAATGTGCAATATCATAATCTGCAGTATCATAAGGTGCAATATCATAATCTGCAATATCATAATCTGCAATATCGTACTGTGCAATATCATAATCTTCAATATCATAATCTGCAATATCATAATCTGCAATATCATAATCTGCAATATCATAATCTGCAGTATCATAATCTGCAATATCATAATCTGCAATATCATAATCTGCAGTATCATAATCTGCAATACCATAATCTGCAATATCATAATCTGCAATATCATAATCTGCAATATAATAATCTGCAATATCATAATCTGCAGTATCATAATCTGCAATATCATAATCTGCAGTATCATAATCTGCAATATCATAATCTGCAATATCATAATCTGCAGTATCATAATCTGCAATATCATATTCTGCAATATCATATTCTGCAATATCATAATCTGCAGTATCATAATCTGCAATATCATAATCTTCAACATCATAATCTGCAATATCATAATCTGCAGTATCATAATGTGCAATATCATAATCTGCAGTATCATAATCTTCAACATCATAATCTGCAATATCATAATCTGCAGTATCATAATGTGCAATATCATAATCTGCAGTATCATAATATTCAATACCATAATCTGCAATATCATAATCTGCAGTATCATAATCTGCAATATCATAATCTGCAGTATCATAATCTGCAATATCATAATCTGCAGTATCATAATCTGCAATACCATAATCTGAAATATCATAATCTGCAATATCATAATCTGCAGTATCATAGTCTGCAATATCATAATCTGCAATATCATAATCTGCAATATCATAATTTGCAATATCATAATGTGCAATATCATAATCTACAATATCATAATCTGCAATATCATAATCTGCAGTATCATAATCTGCAATATCATAATCTGCAGTATCATAATCTGCAATATCATAATCTGCAATATCATAATCTGCAGTATCATAAGGTGCAATATCATAATCTGCAATATCATAATCTGCAATATCATACTGTGCAATATCATAATCTTCAATATCATAATCTGCAATATCATAATCTGCAATATCATAATCTGCAGTATCATAATCTGCAATATCATAATCTGCAATATCATAATCTGCAGTATCATAATCTGCAATATCATAATCTGCAATTTCATAATCTGCAATATCATAATCTGCAGTATCATAATCTGCAATATCATAATCTGCAGTATCATAATCTTCAATATCATAATCTGCAATATCATAATCTGCAATATCATAATGTGCAATATCATAATCTGCAATATCATAATCTGCAATATTATATTCTGCAATATCATAATCTGCAATATGATAATCTGCAGTATCATAATCTGCAGTATCATAATCTGCAATATCATAATCTGCAATATCATAATCTGCAATATCATAATCTGCAATATCATAATCTTCAGTATCATAATCTGCAATATAATAATCTGCAATATCATAATCTGCAGTATCATAATCTGCAATATCATAATCTGCAGTATCATAATCTGCAATATCATAATCTGCAATATCATAATCTGCAATATCATAATCTGCAATATCATTATCTGCAGTATCATAATCTGCAATATCATAATCTGCAATATCATAATTGGCAATATTATTATCTGCGACAAACGCCGATGGATTAAGTTATATGTTTTATGATTACAATAGAAAAGTATACTCAGAAAAGATGAGAACAATAATCCTTAATAAATAAATTAATTAAAATATACATATTTTCACACTTTTTAAGGGTTAAATGCCAAGGTTATACGTCATACGTTTAATTAATACAAATGCGTACTTTTACATTCTTGAGATTCCAGACTATATGATTAACAGATTAGATTATTAGGACACTTTCTATGTTTGATCTTTCTATTCAAATTTGTTCCATACAAAATGAGCACTTCATAAACCTCACTATTTCAGAAAACGTTTTTCTGTAAATTTTAAGGTGTTTCAGCTGTATTGAGCGGCTACCATAACTTAAAGTTTAACAAACTCGCCATCTTTACTATTCAGGAAAATATTCCTCATTGATTTAACTTCTATACTTTTTTAACAAAAAATATGACGTATGGTTCATTTTAAAACAAAAGTGATTATCTATAATGACCATGCCGTTTCTTTTAATGCGCATGGGTAATATTCTAGCTTCGTTACAACAGACAGTAGCAGGTCACTTGTTGTCATAATTACGCAAAACGTTTTCACTACGCGTATTAGAATTATTTCACTTAAATGTTTCTGCACTAAATTAAATAAAAATCATAAGTTTTATATTGTCACAATTTGAATAAGAGGCATTCAGAGAGGCTGTAGACATTTTAATAAATTCTTTCTAAAATAAAAATCCTATTAGAAAAATGTAGCTTATATACAAAATTATTTCACGTATTAATTTATATCCGCTATAATGCATTTTGGTTTTATACCAAAAAATTCAACCGTTTAGATTACCTCATGAAATAGAAATATCATTTTACTAAACATTTTATTAATAGGAAAAATTAAAATATTATATTAGAATGCTTTGTGGTTCTCTAGATAAATAGACATCAAGTTTAATTTAAAAAAATCAGATTTATACTATATCATTTTATTACAAAATTTTACATTTAAAATTTGATTCACTTAGTACATTTCAGTTTCTTATGTATACCATTAATTAATGCAGCTAGTTTTGAATAATATCATTATGAATAAGTTTCATATGATTAAATTCTAATACTAATACTTTTATACTATTGGAATATTCAATAAATCAGTCTAAAGCTAAAATAAAAATTCAGTGTTCTTACTGACTTCCTTTTACCGAGTCACTTATCATCAAGGTCCAAATGTCATTCGAAAACAATGGGTTGTATAAGGAGGACTGTCTTTATGTATTAACTAGCGGGGGTACCCGGCGTTGCCCGAGTGTTTGTTTCCGGGACGGGGGGGGGAGTTTTAAAAAATGTTATGGTAGGTAAGTAGGAAGGATCAAACCCGGAGTCATGAGTAAAAGTAGGAAAATAAAGTGTGAAAAAAAAAAAAAATCTGCAACGTTAACAGTTCGGCCACCAAGAAAAGTCCATTCTAGTTGTTTAGAGGGGGAAAAAAAAAAAAAACGACTACGGTAGGTCGGCGCGAACGTGAAAATATAATGTGAATTGTCCAGCACGCTAACCACTACGCCACAGAGCACTGCAGCTTAGTTTAGTGATTTTAAATAACTTCACATGAAAGAACTACGAAGCCAAACCGGTGTTCTTTTCTCAACTGTTCCTTGTGAACGATCCCCAAACGGTGTTAAGTGGTGGCAGGGGGAGGAGGAATTTATTAGAGAGAAAATATTTTACCACTTCCATTGATCTTAACCGATTTTGGCCGTGACTTCTCAGCAGAAAAAGTATAGACATCTAAGATTATCGAGGAATTTGAGAAATAATAAGCCTATAACACACCTCAGATATTGTTCTGCCGTTTGTGCATATTATATTTGCATGAAATATCTTGATTTTTAATCCTATTAATGTCAAAATCCGCGGGAAAAATGAGTTCATTTTATTTATATAGAAGAAGAAAAAGAAAGAATAGAAGAAAGAATAGAAGAAGATAGAAGATAGAAGATAGAGAAGATAATCCTTCAAACATTGACCTACAACCCTAGCATGATCAAAATGATTCAAGAAGTTATACGATCGCTGCATTTTCTCGTAAAATTTTACTTGGAAATGAATTGTTTGATCTTAGGATGGATTACTGTTTGTAATTCCACCCTCACATAAAAGCTGCATGTATATTATACGTATATGCTATAAATAGATTAGTAAAACTATTGTGATAATTAGTATTGTTTGGATTATTCGGATTAACATTCTCATACCGAGAGTTATGTTCATCACTTTTCGGAAAAGATCGTGAGGCGGTGTATTTGCACAAACATTTTATATGAGAAACTGCCACGAATGAAGAAGAAAATATATTGTTCAAACTAAGACAATCCAACATGTTACAAGTCGATCGCAACGGTGGATCAACTACATTATGTAATGTAGCGCGGGCGTTTATATGCAAATACCGAACTGTGAGCGAAATGATGCAACGAAGGGGAAAAGACTATAAAAAGGAAATAGCACACTTGAAAAGGTAATCACATGAAAAGTAACTGAGAAGCGGCTTAGTTCCCACCAGTTTTGGCAAACAGCAAACAGAATCCTGAACAGAAGTTCTATCTCAAAAAAATTCAACCAGAACTAGCGCCCATACTTACAAAACTGTTTAAGCGTTGTCTTAAGGAGAAATTGCTTCCCATCACCCTGGAAAATCTCATCAGTATGCCCTGTATTTAAGAATTCAGGTGCCACTGGTATTTGACAATGTCGACTCAGGTGAGGTTTGGTTGGAGATTGCGCACGCTCTGTCACAAAAATATCACGCGCAGGCACCCCTACGGCAGGTATCCATAGTCTATCAAAGACTGAAGGAGCCTTATATATATATATATATATATATATATATATATATATATGTATGTATATATACGTGTATATATATACGTGTATATATATGTATATATATGTATATATACGTGTATATATATGTATATATATGTATATATACGTATATATATATGTATATATGCATACATATATATATATGTATATATATGTGTGTATACATGTATATATATATACATATACATATATATATATACACATATGTGTGTGCATATAAATTGGGGTACAAAATAAATCCAACACAATTATGTAGAATTTAAAGTTCATGCGCGAATAGAATTTAGCTAAATCGAGAAAAGAAACCAATAATATAATAAGAGATAATCAATTCGAATAAACTATTAATGAACGTTCGTTTTTCAAAAGGATATGCAAATTAGTTAACCTTCATGAAGTTGCTTGCATTTGCAATACTGAGTATATTAAAGAGTTCATTATGATAATTTTTTTAATAGAAAATGTCGGGTTTTAATATCAATGCCAGAGCAAGAAAAACACAACTTTATAGACATGTAAAAAAAACGCATAAATATTCATAGAAGACACATAAGTAGAGAGAAATGAGGATGAGATAAAGGAGATTAGCATCTTTTTAAAGATAAAAACAAAAGTCATTCCTTATCTATCTCATGTCTTTATAATCAGCTTTTCGATCTGTTACCGCCCGCATATTCAAAACGTGAACATGCAGTATCTCATATCATTCTTTCAATTTCTGCTTCCGTCGGCATTTCCTTGTATAGCGCAAAGTTCATACAATTTTTAACAGAGTGACGAATACATCGCGTGTTACATAATGTTTATACTAATAGGATACTGTGCTAGATATTGGCCGGTCAACGCTTCAACGGACACCTGATGGTAAAAAAGAAAATTACCAAAAATGAACTGGAAGGAAGAAACTGATGGGACGCTGTCGATCTGATTTCAGATCGAAAACGATGGTATACTTCAGAAGACGCGGGCCTTCCTAAGCTTTAGTATCGAAATGAAACAGTAAATGTGCGACCAGAAATATATCTCCACACAGACGCAACATCGAATGAATATCGCTAGTACCATATATATGTTTTAATCGAAAGCCGCAAACGATTAAACACACATAAACATTCAACAAATTTCAATTCATCAACATTTAAAGTAAAATAAATAATGAAACCAAAATGGCGCTTCGTTTCTGTGATTACCAACAAGGCAAACGCTGCCCCAATGGAAAACAAAGGCCAACAAAAATTCAATTAGTTTTTCATTTCAATTGCAAACTCGGCTGACAGCCTGCCACTGCATTTTATCATATCATAATTGCTTTATTTACTGCACTTTGTTTAATCAGACACAGAGCCACAGGGGATTTTCTATTTGGAATATCCTATTAATAATTCACCGAGTTGAGTTTTGGCTCTGTCCGGATAACGAGAGTTCTCTTATTTCAGACCGAATGATTTCAATTAGATTTTTAGAATATGTTCTACTGATATATATATATATATATATATATATATATATATATATATATTATTATTATTATTATTATTGGCTCACATGGAGCTTTCACACATGTCAACAAACGATCTGATTGGAAACCTGTGGTGTTCTCTGGAGGCTGAGTGACAACAATTCTACCCAGACGTCCAGCTCTCTCCATCTCCTTCGATAGCATTTGCAAATGAATATGCATCATCACAACAGCCTCTTACCATTGATTTCTCGCCGGCAGTGGCCATTGGTTTAAACTGGAATTTGAGTGGCACTAAGCCTCCCCAAAGTCCTAGTTCTCTTTGCGCTTGTCCAACAGAGGTCTGACTGGCGCTCTCTCTTCGGTCTTTCAGTCCTTCTTGACCCTTCTCAGCTCTTTGGTGTCACTTTTTTATTGGGGTGAGCGGTGGTGAAACTCTGGGGATTATGCATGATGGGGGTGTAGAACTTGTAGATATGCAGCTTTGGTGTTCTTCATTCCCTGTAACGCTTATTCGTTATATTGTCTTCTTGTATTATTCTCCCATTCAAGGGTTTTCCTTAATATTTCAGTCGTTTTCATTATTGTTAGTCGTACTTTTGCAGCTATTCCTCTGATTCCAATTTCTGACATTCTTTTTTCGAAGTTTTTCGGAATTGTTCCTAGTGCTCCTACTATTATCGGTACTATTTTATTTTTCTTCATCATCCAAATCCCTTTTAACTCTCTGGCTAGCTATGGGTATGTGCTTCGTTTCTCCTTTTCTTTCATACTCATCCTGTGGTCAGCTGGGATAGCAAAGTCTACGATTTGACAGGATTTTTCTTTCTTGATTATTATTACATCTGGTCTTCTTGCTTGGATGGGTTTGTCCGTCTGTATGTCCATGTCCCATAGGATTTTGTGGTTCTCGTTTCCGAGTGCTGTTGCAGGTTTATGCTTGTACTATTTGTCTGTACGCTCAAAATGCAGCCGTTTGCACAATTCCTAGTGCACCGCCCTCCCCACTTGGTCATGCCTGTTTTTGTATTCCTTTTGGGCCAGTTTGCTGCATTCACTTACTATATGGTTTATCGTTTCGTCTCTTTGTCCACAGAGTCTGCATTTGCTGTTTTCTTGTGTTTTATCGATTCTTGCTTTGATATGATTGGTTCTTATCGAGTTATCTTGTGCTGCAGTTATTAGAGATTCAGTTTCTTGGTTTATATGTCCTTTTCGCATCCATGTCCAGGTGTTTTCGTTATTCTCATCTTTGTGTCATTCTTATGAATCTTCCGTGGAGTTGTTTCTTTTCCCACTTCTCTTTTCTCGTTTTGTCATTTGTCTCTCTGTTTTCTGTTTTGTCATTTTTTTTTTCAGTGTCTCTCGCTGCCATAATTATCCTTTCAGTGTTTTGCATTATGTATTTTTCTAGTTCTTTTTTCGTGTCCCTCACACAGCCTTCTATACAGATCAGTCCTCTCCCGCCGTCTTTCCTTTTCACGTACAGCCTGTCAATATCGTCCTTTGGGTGTAGTGCATTATGCATAGTCATGAGTTTCCTCGTTTTCTGGTCGAGTTGTCTCAGTTCTTCTTTTGTCCACCCTATAAACGGTCCAGAGCATCTTACTAGTGATACTGCCCATGTATTTATACCTTTTATTAGGTTTCTGCTATATAATTTCGTTTCCAGGAGTTTTCTTGTTCTCCTGAGGTATTCCTTTCCAATTTTCCCTTTCATTTCTGTTGCTCAGATGGTGTCCACTTCCAGAATTCCCAAGTATTTATATCTTGTTCCCCTAGTGCCCTCATTTCTGTTTGGTTGAGTAGTTCCATGCCTTCTGTCGTTTCCAGTTTTCCCTTTCTTATAACTAGTTGTGCGCACTTTTCCATTCCAAATTCCATTTGGATATCTTGGCTGAAGATCCTGGTAGTGTTAATTAGTGTCTCTAGCTCCTTTACGGTCCTTGCAAAAAGTTTCAGATCATCTATGTACATCAGGTGGTTCATTTTTCCCTCTGTATTGGAGAACTTGTATCCGGCATGGCACTTTCTTAGAATACTGTTCAAGGGCATCATGGCTATGATGAACAGTAGTGGTGATAGTGAATTTCCTTGGAAGATGCCTCTTTGTATGTTAATTTCTGTTATGTGTTGTCCATCAGCTCTCAATTCCAGTCTCCATGTTTTCATTGCATTTTCTATTACATTGGTGATCCCGCTTGGTATTTTAGACATTTTTAGGCATTCTATTATCCATGCTTGGGGGATCCTGTCGTACGCTTTTTTGTAGTCAGTCCATGCCATGGCTAAATTCTTTCCTCTTTTCCCTTTTTGGCATCCTTTCTGCTCCTCGGGGATGAGTCCACGGTTATTCAGGGAGTGCTAGATTTGTTCCCTCAGTTGTGCTGTCAGTATCTTCCACATGGTGGGTAGACACGTGATTGGCCTATAGTAGCTAGGGACGGTCCATTTCTCCGTGTCCTTCTGTAGCAGTGTGGTTCTACCTTTTGTCATCCAGTCTGGTACGCTTGCTTCCTGTATCCATCTCCTCAGGTTTTGGGCTAGCTTTACGTGTAAGGTTGTGAATTTTTTGAACCAGTATGCATGTATCCCGTCGTGCCCTGGTGCTCTCCAGTTTGCCATTTTTCCTATGATTTTCTTTAGGGTTTCCTTATTGATTTCCTTCACTGTTCCTTCTTCTATTTGTTGTAACTCTTCTTTCATGTCTTTCAGCCATTCGGCATTACTATTGTGATCTCGTCGCTCTTCCCATATATTACTCCAGTAGAGTTTTATTTCTGCCGGATTTAGTTGTTCTGTTTTTGTTTTTCCTCCGTTCACATTTTGGTAGAATTAGCTTTCATTAGTTTTAAATGTTCTGTTTCGTTTGCATTGTTCAGATTTATATCTATATCGTCTCAATTTCGCTTCTTTTTCTTTTATTTTTTGGTCGAGTTCTTCATGTTTCTTGTTTAGCCTCTCCCTGCCAGTTGCATTTCCAATATTCCGTTTTCTCCAATTTCTTTCTTCCTGTTGATCATTTTGGTTTCTTTTTTTTATGTTTGTGTATTTGAGTTTATAGTCTTCTTTCCCATCCAGGTTTTGTCGGTCCGCTTGTCCCCCGTTATTTTTCTGATTTGAGATCCATACTTACCATTTTGGCGCCTGCGTAAATGAGGTTGTTTAAGTCTGTGATTGTATTTGTTGGGATGTGTGGGAGGAGGTTGTTAATCTTCTCTATTTCTGTTTTTAATTTCTTCTGCTCTTGGTTCCTTAACGATGGAGCTTTGTTTTTTCCTCGTTCATCATCCGTATTATTTTATTTTCTTCATTCTCTCTTAGTTCTGTTTCATTGCTGTCGGTTTCCACGTTTGTAGACTTCGTTCTTTGTTGGTCCTCGGCCTTTGGTGTTTTTACTTATGAGGCTTCAACTTGTGAGGTTTCTCTACGTGCGGTTTCGTTGGGGGATGCTTCTTGTTCAGTTTCCTCATTTATTTTTCGCTGAATTTCTGTTAGTTCTAGTTTAGAGAGCCAACCTTCTTGAGTATGAGTCTTGCTTGGTCCGCAATTCTTTGTTCTGTCGTATTGTAGTCACTGGATAGATCCCATAGTTCTTTCATTCGTTTCCGATAACCTCCATATCTATATTTAGGATGACTTCTATACGGGTTTTCATTTTGATGGTTATCATGACTATGCTGTGTTTGTTCGGTATCATTTTATTCCCTGAAATTAGAGGTTATACTTACCTGTTCAGTGTCCATGTTATTTGAGTTTCTGAAACTAGAAAGTTGGCTAACATTCGCAGGATGGCGACTTGGTCCCCATGCTGGCTAACGAAGGGGCACTGGCCTATCATGACAGCCAGATCTTTTTTCTGGGTATTATTATTATTATTATTATTATTATTATTATTATTATTATTATTATTATTATTATTATTATTATTATTTACTATAATAATTATTAAATACCTACAGACACTAGTGTTTCATCCAATCGGGAATCATCAGTGCAGTTGTTAATCCTTTCGGGAATCATTATATATATATATATATATATATATATATATATATATATATATGTGTGTGTGTGTGTGTGTGTGTGTATGTGTGTGTGTACAGGGTGTCTTTAATAGAATACATACACTCTTTAAATGACCATAAAATCAAAATTTATTGTAAGAAAGACAAGTTTCATACTATGAACAAATCTAGAAACGAGCTAATTATCGAAAGTTTTCAAATTATTGGCCATTGTTGTCCATGAACAGCTGACAACCTTAACTGCTCAATTAGTACGTTGACACATCTTGAAATGGTTTCTTTCAATTCATTCATTGTAGGTCGTTTTGTGGTGTGAACCCTGTGTTCTACATGCCCCGACCGATCCACCCCCAAAAAGAGAAAAATCCATGAAGGAAGGGGAGTTAAATCCGGTGAACGTGGACAGCACTCGATACTTCCTCTTCGTCCAAACCATCTGTTATGCTCTTACGTTATGATGATAGTGAAGAAGTGCCACTCTTTATTCCTAAACATCTCTTGGGAACATGTTACAGCGTATTCATGTAGTAAGTTGAAATAATTTAAAGAAAATATACATTTTATTTTAACACCCTACACACACACACACATACACACACACACACACACACATATATATATATATATATATATATATATATATATATATATATATATATATATATATATATGAAGGCACTCTGTCTGTACGTGTGTGCATTTCTGTTTGTGAGTTCATTTCTTCTGGACTTTGAAACGGCTGAGCAGATGTTTTTTTTTAAATCACAAATACAGTGTTACCCCCCCCCCAAAAGCAAAATGGAGGCCATCTAGAACATATACTGTAGAACGGAGAAAAAAGACCAAAGACCCTAGTGTTTTGATGTGATGTTTTGAATATAATAAACTAGTTATGACAAAAGTTTCATTTCATTCGAACAAAACACTAACAAACGGGGCGTTTTTTGTGGGCCCACCCTGTATATACTAAATATGTCTGGGGGGATTTTAAGATAGGGTTTCCATCGAAATGCCTTCGATAATCAATAATTAAAAAGTTTGATTAAAAAGGAACAGTCCGATTTTGACAAAAGTTAACACTTTCATACAGCCCTCCCATTACCAGTTCATTTTAGAAGTTTGACCACCGCACAAGCAGAAGGGGCAATCGTGAAAAATCGTATTCCATAACATGGAATGGCTGACCCATTCAAATAAGACAGACGATGAGGGGAGGTTTTGTCATGATTTTGTCATTGCTTATGACCTCACTCAGATTGTTCGCGAACCCACCCATGTTCCCGATACTACTGGTCAATATGCAAGCCTCCTAGACCTTTTTCTCTCAACTTCCCCTGAGCTATGTTCATGTTCCGTTCATTCTCCTCTAGGATCCTCCGACCACTCCGTCGTACTAGTTAAGATAAATATGAAATATAATAAGTCCCCAGACGTACCCCTCCATCGTACTGTATACCGATACTCTATGGCTGACTGGGATAGCTTCCGTACATTCATATCTGATTTACCTCTGCATTTCATATTTAAAAAGGATGTGTCCTCTATAGTATCAGATCTAACTGAATGGTTAATTGTAGGCATAGACCGATTCATACCATCTAAAAAATTCCAACAAAAACCTAACAGCCAGCCATGGTTCTCTCCAGAATGTGCTGTTGCTATCGCGCACAGAAATCACTTTTTCCATAACTACCAACGTAATAGATGCACTGAGACTAAAGCTGCTTTCAGGACTGCTAAAAACCACTGTAAAAGAGTAATAAAAAAATGCAAGAGAGCTATATGCCCAGTCTGTTAAATCCAAGGTAGCTGATCAGCGGCTTGGTTCCCACCAGTTTTGGCAAATAACAAATAGGATGCTGAACAGAAGTGTGCGTTCTATCTCAACCATTATCAATGGACCAGAGGTCATCTCGTCAGCATCAGACAAGGCCAAACTATTTGCGAAGAACTTTGCAGTTAATTCTACCCTATGCGACGAAGGCCATCAACTCCCCATATTTCCTCCTATAACAGACAACACGCTAGGTAACATACAAATATCTGTGCATAAGGTCGCTAAGCTAATCAAGAATCTTGATTCCAGTAAAGCAACTGGCTCTGACGGCATCCAAATTATAGTGTTAAAAATGCTTCAACCAGAACTTGCTCCCATACTTATGAAACTGTTATATCTCACAGAATTAGTGAATCTCTTGACAAAGGCTTCCTTTCTAGGGCAATTGCTCTTGACATATCAAAGGCCTTCGACAAAGTATGGCATAAGGGCCTACTTCACAAGATTTCCACCTACGGTATAACTGGAAATGTTTTCTCAATCATTAAATCATTTCTCTCCGATAGGCTCATAAGAGTAGTGGTCGATTGACAAAATTCAGAGGCCTGCAGTATTAATGCTGAAGTCCCTCAAGGGCCAATCCTAGGCCCAAACTTTCTTCCTGATCTACATCAATGACCTCCCTAAACACATACTTAAATCGTTCGTTGATATATATGCTTATGACACGACCATCTACAGCAACACGTCAAAGGCTGTAAATGACAAAGTTCTCTCTGATTCTCTCTCCTCTAATCTAGAGCGCGTGGTTCAGTGGGGGAAGACGGGGCTGGTTACCTTTAATGCATCTAAAACCAAACTCCTATCTTTACATCATCAACGCTCTGATCCCCGTCTGCCATCAATTGAAATGGATGGCTCTCGTCTAGAAGCCCCGTGTTTTGACAAGCTTCTGGGTTTGTCCTTTACTCCTGATCTGAAATGGAACACGTACATCAAGTCTGTTGTCCAGGTCGCTGGAAAGATGGTGGGATCCTTCTACCGCTCCACAAGATATCTCACTACTGATGCAATTCTCCATCTATATAAAAGCCAAGTACGTCCAAGGATGGAATACTGCTGCCATATCTGGGCAGGAGCTGCTAAAACAGCCTATCCTGCCTTGACAGAGTACAAAATAGACTTCGTGGCTTAGTGGGGAATTCCCTTTTCTCTACCCTGCAACCTCTCCCCACAGAAGAGACGTTGCGAGCCTATCCTTGTTTTATCGTTATTTCCATGGCAGGTGCTCGTCTGAACTCCAATCTCTGGTCCCCCCTCGCCAATCTTTCACGAAAAACACCCGTCTAGCTGAATCAACTGTGAAAAATTTCCCCCACTCTTTTTCTGTGCCTAAATCAAAACGTGGATTCCATGAACAAAGTTCTTAGAACTGCACGCCTGTGGAACTCTGTTCCGTCTGCCTGCTTCCCACCGGACGACAACTTGGATGTGTTCAAGTCCAATGTTAACAAATTCCTAATGAACCGCTCCCTTAAGTAAACACTTCATCAAATCTCCACACTAACGTACTGTACTTGCAATAATCCTTATCCCTGAGTGGCTTCAGGGCCTTGATAAGTTGTGACCACCGTGTAAAAAAAAATTGACAGTAGGTTATGCGATAAAACAGTTGCGCGTTCAAAATGAATGTTTCTGTTTTTGATTTTTTTTTTTTACATAAGAACAATCTCATATCAAGGCCCGGAGACTACTCAAAAGTAAGGGGAAATCGATAGGCACTGGTTCAATTGCGTAATGATCGAAGTAGTGGGCATTTGGTAAAATGCATTACATAATGGGGCGGCTCAAAGCCCAATTGGAGCAAGATATTTGCCATTTGCATGTTTAACTTGAAATCAAGCCATCATATATAAAAATAATTTTATATAATCAACAATAGGTTCTCTACAGTGCAATGTAAACTACATTATATTGCATAAAACTATTGTAATCTTTCTATTATAACTACCTCACGTGAAGATTAAACTCGTATCTTAACCTTAATCTAACATCTAGCAAAAAATCATACCACTGCAATCTACCTTTCGTCAGCATGAGTAACTTTGAAACGGTAACTTTGAAACGGTTAAAGTACTATTTAACTTTTGGGTGCCTTTCTTTACATAAAGTTCAATTTTCTATTAAATGACGTCTTTTCTAGGTTTGCGGCTATGCTGTATAAGAAAATATCATTTAAATTTTGCAGAGATTAGGAGTTTTCGAAATATAAAAGCCTGTATTATGCAATCTAATTCAATGCCATGTTTGTATGCGCGCGCGATAATCAAATCTATTTCTCTGCGACCGACACTGCCACCTAGCAGAAACAAATCCACATTTTTTCACAACCGAGAAATTATTAATGTGCATACGTGCAAAACAAAACAATTACGACTTTGTTAACATCCTTGTGTAATTTCCTGTTAAGAACAACTTTGGGAATAGAACTCCCCCAACTTTCCCATGTTAAGAACGTGTTTCGGAATAAACGCTCCCAACCTCTGCATAATAAAAAAAGGGTTTTCGGAATAAACACTCCATTTGGGGGGTGATTGAAAGAATATCTGCCCCAAATTTAACTGTGATATTCGATGTCATCATACCCGAAAACCTAGAAAAGTTGACATTTCGAATGTGAACGGTGAGTTAGGAGGCGCGTACAAACATGACGGCCAGTAAGTTACAGTGCATAATACAGGTTTTTATATCTCGAAAACTACATGTCTCCGCAAAATTTTAAAGAGATATTCTTATTCGCATAGTCGAAAACATGTAAAAATCCTTATTAATCGTTTATAAAGAAAATTGTGGAAGTGGACCGAATGTAAAAGTTTATCAACTTTTGAACTGCATTTTCATCCACGTTTTAATGTGTTTCTTTCCTCGCTATTCTTTTATTTCTTTTATTTTTATACCAGTATTTCCATTTTCACGTCTTTGTGGCACGCACTACATATTATGGTTCCAACAATTTATTTCATGCGCTAAAACATATCGTTATGCGTCTTCGTTTGTTCATAATCTGCCGTTGCACAAAAAAATCAAAATATCTCCTTTTTTTAAGAATTTCGTTGATTCGAACAAAATCGCTATATCTCAGGTCTTTTTATACTTTATTTCTCGGGTTAATTTGCTTTTATTCTGTGGTTTTCATACATTTTGTCTCCAGGGCATTTTTTCACACCTATTTTGTATTTTGTTCTCATATATATATATATATATATATATATATATATATATATATATATATATATATATTGTGTGTCAGGTCATGTCTTGTGCTACTGGTACCATATAACCCAGTACTAACTGCCTCATGGTCGGGTCACCGGCGACTAAACTGGTTCCCCCACCAGACTTGTTTGGTGAGGAGGGCGGCTAGTCTCCATGAAGGATAAAGAACAAGACATTCCAAAGGGCGAATGAACTCTTTTTCTGGGTCAACGGCCAACTAGCACCGTGTATATTTGTGTGTGTGTGTGTGTGTGTGTGTGTGTGTGTGTGTATGTGTATTGGGGTGGAGAGGGCCCCCGTAAGCCGTGGTGAAGGCAACCTTTCTAGGAGAAGCAAATCTCTGATTTAAAAAACCATAAAGCGGAAGACCAGTACCCGCATTAAGCTGGTCTGCATACTAATTTGTTGCTGACTATCTTGCTCTTGCTTGTTGCTGGATCTCAACATTTTGAACCGAGAGAGAGACTTAGCTGTCGTACAAAGCTAAGACTCTGTAACATCATATTTGTATAGATACTCCCTCAGGCATTTGGGCTCATGGATTTTAAATGTCTGAGGGAGTGGCACTCGTCTGACAAGACGTTGCAATCATCATATATATATATATATATATATATAGTGCAAAATTTTCAAAGGTAAGGTACCCAGTGAAATATAATTAGGTTAATACAAGGGTTCTCAATACTGGGGAAGAGCAAGTTACTCTTTTAATTTGTCTTTCTATAAGCAGTAATGTGTTGCTGTACATTCATGAGCATGTTCAGTTCTTCTAGTATTTAGTAATTAGATACCTATTCAAGCAACAACGCTTATATTCAAAAGCGGCATTCTTAATGAAAAACGCTAATGAACTTTCAGCAAACGAAGGTTTTTCGTAAAAAAGGAGTCAGGGATATATATATATATATATATATATATATATATATATATATATATATATGTGTGTGTGTGTGTGTGTGTGTGTGTGTGTGTGTGTGTGTGTGTCCCTGGTCGTATATATATATATATATATATATATATAGAGAGAGAGAGAGAGAGAGAGAGAGAGAATACTATTTCCATTATTTTCATCATATATATATATATATATATATATATCCAAAAAACAACATGGTTTTTGCACCGACCTAATATTTAGAGATGAAGATGAAGGAGCTTTAAATGTAATAAGAACGGTAGAAAAAATGCTCAATTTTTAAAAAGTAAAAATAAACAAAAAAAGGGTTGGAAGGATAATTTCAAAGAAACATTTTGGGGACGGAAAAGATGAGGAATAGAAATACAAAGAAAAAAGAAAAAACTGAATTTAGAAAAGAAAACAAATGATGAAAAGTCTGCGAAGTGAAAGAAATCTTTTATACAATAAGACTCATTAGAGTATGTAAGAGGTGAGATAGAGAGCAAGATATGGGCAGGCAAAGGATAACCTTTTAAAAACAAAAGAGATGACTTTGTCATCATCATTTGTGACAAGAATAAATCAATTGTTGGCACTAATGCACAGCCATACGACATTGATTGATGGCAGTCGAGAGACGAGGATTCAGTGGGTCGACATGCATTAGAATCGACAAAACTGAAGGTTTATAAAATCAGCCAACTTACCACTTTCTACCCGGTCTTCAAAATGAACAGTGATCCTTTGGAACCAACGATAACTGGTCAGACATGCATTATTCGCCTTCATCTCAACCAAACAATATACCAAAAACAATCACTGAAGGGATCCATGTTAAAAACATGGCCAGTATTGTCATTTTTATTAAATTTGAACGAGCATAATATAAATATTACTACTTTTTTAAACAATAGAGATGTATAGTATATATTTGCAATAATGCTCTTAAGATAATATTATTTCGCAAACTAGTAATACTAACATCTGAACCATGTTAACAGTAAGCATGATATTTTTTAAAATTTTTAACAAATATTCGTAGCAGATATAATTGTGTAAAAATTATATATTTATTTATGGTTATTCATCTCAATATCTCTATTAATAAAACTAGAGGATAGGTGCGCGAATGCCAGTTTCTTAACTGCGAGATTATGGTTTTTTTACAATTTTACTATAAGATTATTTATCCTTAGTTTTATATTAAAGGACTTCTTCTCTGTTCGTGTGTATCTGTTTGTGTGTGCGCGGTTGTTTCCTATTAACTCAAATTGGTTGGAGCGATTTTTTGTAAATGTAACACGAAGGTACTGGATGCAAGTGTTCTTTCGTCGGATTCTTATCGGAATGCATCCGATAAGTATCGAAAATTGTTTACACTTTTATACAATCAAACACAACATTTGAGAAATTTTATCATGTCACAAATAGAAAAGTCACTTATAAAATCAACTGTAGATTTTTAATAAGACAGGGACGCGTTCGAAATGAATGATTCTTTTTAAGCACAATTGATCGATGATACTTGATTTTATTATTTTAAACTTTAAGTGAAGCCATTATTTAGAGATATTTTAATAAAATCAACTCTAGATTCTCTACAGTGCTATGTAGACTAAAATGTATTGCGGACTAAGTTACTGCGGGAGGGCATGTGATGTTTCCTCCCTAACCAGAACAATCTAACAATATGTGGACATATTGTCTAGGTAATATAAGCGGAGCGAATGTTGCCTAATTCAAGCTGCTTAGCAAAGTCAGACTGCTTTTAGACGAATAAAAAGATAAAACATGGAATTATATTACCCCATAAAAGGTCAAAATGGTCTGAAGGAGGAGTGAGTCCTAAAAAAACAATATATGACACGCAGATAGAAGCGCTTATACGTCTCCGCCCAACACCTTGAATAAAATATTCTTATAGGTCCAAAGACTAGGCGTGAGAATGACCACTTTCAACACTGTCGACAAGTTTGCCTGAGTGAGCCGTGCAATATTCTCGACATATCCTTTGATCGTCCTGTCTAGCTAGAAATTTATTTTAAAGAACTCTTGATTTCTCTTTTTATACACGGTTTTACTCTAGTTGCTTCAATCGCTTTTAAAACAGGAAAAAGTCGAGCAAACATGTTTGGAATAAGGCCATATCAAACAGAACTGCTCGACAAACTTAAACGTAGATTCCATGGACAAAGCTTCTTTCTTAGAACTGCACGCCTGTGGAACTCTCTTCCGTTTTTCTGCTTTCCAACTGACTACAACATGGTCGTCTTCAAGTCCATCGTAAACAAGTTCTTGATGAGCTATTCCCTTTAGTAATCCAATCTACCAAATTTCCTCTACTAACGGTTACTACGACACTTTCCAGTTGACTACTGTACACTCATTAACCTTCATACTCGAGTGACCTTAGCGCCTTGATAAGTGGTAACTCTTTTGTAAAAAAAACTCTTACAAATGAGAACAAAACGTCAATATAAATTTATTAGACCACGCAGGTTGATCCTTATTCTGTCCAAAACAATGATATACTGAGTATAATTACTCATAATGAGATTTAAATAGGCTTTGTTTAAATAGGTCACGAGAATAGGAAGATAAAAGCTAAGCTAATCAAAGTAATGGTAACATTAAACGTGCCTTAACTTCGGCAATCCATTGAAATCAATGTTTCAATGTCATATAGTCGCCTTTTTCGCTATTTCAGTCTGATATAATCAATATGGACTGCAATAATCAGTCCGCAGTTTAATCTCTCACTCTCTTGCCCTTTTATCTCTCATTGCGGCCTTTTGGCCAATATCAAAGTGTAGTGTCTGTTCCGGCAGATACTGCAAGCAAAGACCCTATGTGGGGGCGACCCCACAGATAAGACCTAGGTCAATGTAGGGGCAACCCTTCATACCAATTGTCACTATCCAGCTCCCCTACTCCCCGGGGAGTTGGTCCCCATTTCCCCTTCACTCCTCACTTTAAAAATCGGCCTTGTGCCTAATTTGCTCGGTGGGGGAGCAAATAAGTACCATCTGTTCCGGCAGATGCTGCAAGCAAAGACCATTGTCCTTGTAGCAATGGGCTTCTGGTCCATGTAGGGGCAAGCCTATATACCAAGAGGCTCTCATTATCCAGCTCCCATTTCCCACCTCTCGGGAGCTGGAACCTATTCCGCTTCCCCTCCCCACATTAAAAAACGGCATCATGCCTAATTTGCTCTCGTGGGGAAGCAAATAAATATAGCCCTCATTTTAAAACTCTGCATATTAATTATATATCGTCTTCTTTCATTTACAAACTACCTTTTTCATTTTAATGTAGGGAAAGTGGGGGTCGACTCCATTCCTATATGACAGTTTCTTATTCGAAAGAATAATAATGGCGAGTTGATTAAACTTTAGCACAATGTGTGTCATCATTTTATGAATCTGTTAAATTCTTTGTCAGTTGTTTCGCCTTTCAATTTCATTCAAAACACGGACAAAACAATATCTGTGAGATGGTGGTTTATAACAAACAGTTTTAAGCTTTTAGTTCGTTATTGTCAATAGATTAAATATCTAACAGCCTCATTCAAATTATGCTTATGCTACTGTTGATTTTATAAGCTTCCTCCGCTTGGGTAAAGCTGCTACTCTATAGAGGCTTAATACGTTAGTTAATTGATTGGCATAAATATTGCCCTTCTCCATCTCACAGCTGCCCCTATAATGGCGTTAATGAGCGTCGGATAGAATCGAAGGCGACATTTAAAGTTAAATCCTGATACAGATGTTTATAAAGACACTGGTGCGTCTTGATTAAAGTCGAAACATTCATGTCCGTGGGTATAAAAGCACTATTCGCAATTGCTATTACAAAAATCCTTCAAATAAAACCGTAAGAGAAATAGGAAAACTCTTTCATCTAAAGTAACATTTCTACCCTTTTAAGTAATACAAACACAATTTAGGTGTTTATTATACTCGTTAACGTAATCTATTCCGGTAGCATAGTTTTATGCAACCACGCTGATGAGTCTTGGTATAGATGAAATATATAAGTATGTGTTTATTAAAAATAATACAAATATTTTTATGTAGTTATCCAAAAATAAACTTTTTCATAATTGATAATCAGTGATTCTACCCACTAGAAAGATAGATAGATAAATAGATAGAAAGATAATAACAAACATTTAAACATGCATTAAGTTTGTTATGTTTTGTATTGCATTCCTGACCTGAGAATTTTCTTTTATTTAAGAAATGCTTGTTTTGGACCTTATGACGTCTTTACTTGACCCTTTTTTATCACTTTCATTTCAAAATCTATTCCGATGTCCTGGTTGGTTATGCCGGTTGCGTTTATCAGCTTTTTTCATTTCCTTTTGGCTTTTAGTAAACATCGTTAGGTCATCCATATTATTATTATTATTAGTAGTAGTAGTTAGTATTAGTAGTAGTATTAGTAATATTAGTAGTAGTAATAGTAGTAATAGTATTAGTAGTAGTATTAGTAGCAGTATTAGTAGTAGTAATAGTAGTAGTAGTAGTAGTGCTTTTGTTTCTTGCTCTAAATATCTCGCTGTTTGTTTTTTAATGGAGCTTACACGACAATAATCCCAACATATATTTTAAGTATTCTCTGTTTAATTTTTTTTGGAATTACTTAGTGCACCTTCAGCGGCTGTTACCAGTAAATTCTCGTAGATTTCTGGGCGATTTCGCATGGAATCTTTGGTTTCTATGGAATTCCAATGATCTCCGTTTTCTTCGCATAAATATCTGGATGATGTTATCTCTCCTGTCAACTCAGTGTTTTGATAACTTCCGTGTGTCCAACCGATGTTGTTGCCATGGGCGTTCGAGAATAGGCGGTATACCAATTTGTTTACGTAGCGTATGTTCAAGATCGGTTTCCTTTGTGTGTTCAATTTTTACTTCAATTTCTTTTTAATTGAAATTCCATTGAAACTTAATTATAATTTCATGTACAATTTCTCTTTAGTTTAAATACCACGGAAACTTAATTATAATTTCATGTACAATTTTTCTTTAGTTTAAATACCACGGAAACTTAATTATAATTTCATGTACAATTTTTCTTTAGTTTAAATACCACGGAAACTTAATTATAATTACATGTACAATTTTTCTTTAGTTTAAATACCACGGAAACTTAATTATAATTTCATGTACTATTTCTCTTTATTTTAAATACCACGGAAACTTAATTATAATTTCATGTACAATTTTTCTTTAGTTTAAATACCACGGAAACTTAATTATAATTTCATGTACAATTTCTCTTTAGTTTAAATACCACGGAAACTTAATTATAATTTCATGTACCATTTATCTTTAGTTTAAATACTACGGAAACTTAATTATAATTTCATGTACAATTTCTCTTTAGTTTAAATACCACGGAAACTTAATTATAATTTCATGTACAATTTTTTTTTAGTTTAAATACCACGGAAACTTAATTATAATTTCATGTACAATTTTTCTTTAGTTTAAATACCACGGAAACTTAATTATAATTTAATGTACAATTTTTCTTTTGTTTAAATACCACGGAAACTTAATTATAATTTCATGTACAATTTTTCTTTATTTTAAATACCACGGAAACTTAATTATAATTTCATGTACAATTTCTCTTTATTTTAAATACCACGGAAACTTAATTATAATTTGATGTACAATTTTTCTTTTGTTTAAATACCACGGAAACTTAATTATAATTTGATGTACAATTTCTCTTTAGTTTAAATACCACGGAAACTTAATTATAATTTCATGTACAATTTCTCTTTAGTTTAAATACCACGGAAACTTAATTATAATTTCATGTACAATTTTTCTTTATTTTAAATACCACGGAAACTTAATTATAATTTCATGTACAATTTCTCTTTATTTTAAATACCACGGAAACTTAATTATAATTTCGTGTACAATTTATCTTTATTTTAAATACCACGGAAACTTAATTATAATTTCATGTACGGTAGTCCCTTTTGCTGCCTGATCAGTTTCCCTGATATATCCTGTTTTCCTTACTCTATCAGCATCATCCTGTGATCGGCTGAAATAACGAGGTCCACTGTTTGGCAGGAATGTCCCTGCTATTTTACTAAAATAAACAATCCATGCTGGGATGACTTTAAGCTTTTATGAAGGAAAGTATGTTTTATTTGATGATGTTTTCCGTTCCCGGAGAAATGTTTAAATTCTAGCATACATTTTTTTTTTCAAAATAGAATGTTGTTACATTTTAAATTTAATAATAAAATGAAGGATCGTTTATACCGAAAAAAAACTAACACGTTAATAAAAACCAACAAGGAAACGAAAAATGAAAACTATACAAGTGAATATTTTTGAATTAAGCTGTTCGAAAATGTTACATATTTAGGGAAACTGCAGCTGGAATAAACATCAGATTATATTAACCATTAATACGTCATGCCTCTGCATTGTTTACAAAACTCGGTGATTCTAGAAGACGTATATATGTATACAGAAAGAGAGAGAGAGAGAGAGAGAGAGAGAGAGAGAGAGGGCAGAGAAAGTTACAAATATAAGACTGTAAAAATGTACTTTACATAATTTTATGGTTCGACTGGAGACTCAAATCAGATATACTGACATTTCCTTCTTTTCAAAGAAATCCGTTCCTCTCGTCAGAGTGAAATATTAGCAAATAAATATTATAACGAAACTATGAATTAGTTAGTATTGGCATTATTTAAAACAGCGTTACATGAAAGCATGCACACGTATGTTGGCGTATGTCTATGTACGCATGTGTTTATCTCCATGTGTATGCGGGGTAGAGGGAGCTCCCGTAAGCCGTGGTGAAGACAACCCCTCTAGGAGAAGCAAATCTCTGAATTAAAAAACAAAGCGGGAGACCAGTACCCGCATTAAGCTGGTCTGCAGGTTGACTTGTTGCTAGCTATCTTGCTCTTGCTTGTTGCTGGATGTCAACATTTTGAACCGAGAGAGAGATTTAGCTGTCGTACAAAGCTAAAACTCTGTAACACCATCAGGTACAGATACTCTCTCAGGCTATAAGAAAAAAAACCCGGTCCTATTGCGACGGAAAAGTTGTGACGCGTGTAGGTCTGAAATGCTGGAAGCATGTAGTAATTCATCTGCCATTATTATATGTATCTATGTATATATATATATATATATATATATATATATATAGGTGTATGTATGTTTATGTACATGTGTATGTGTGTATATCTATGTTTATATGTATGTATATGTGTTTTTTGTGCATGTGTGTATATGGGCGTGTGTATGTGTATTTATGCATTTGTGTATGTATGCATATATATGGGTGTATGTGTGGGCATATATGTATGTGTGTATGAGTGCATATTTACGTACATGTATGTATATGTAGGTAAGTGTGTGTATATATGTATGTGCGTATGTGTACGTATGGATGTATGTATATGTGTGTATGTATTTGGAGGTGTGTATGTATGTATATCTCTATGTATCAGTGCATATTTACATACGTGTATGTATATGTAGGTAAATGTGTGTGTATATACGTATGTGCGTATGTGTACGTATGGATGTATGTATGTGTATGTATGTATATCTGTATGTATGCATGTGTGTTTGTATACGTATGTATGTGTATTCATGGTGTATGTTTACAGATATGTGTGTATCTGTATATATGAATATTTACGTTTAAATATATATATATGTGTGTATGCATGCCAATGACCGTCTTGTGTATGTTTATGTATAAGTATGTCTATGTCTGCATATGTGTAGTGTGTATGTATGCATATATGTGGGTTTTTTGTATGTGTGTATGTGTGTATGTGCATATGTGTATGCATGCGTGCATGTATATATATATGTATATATACCAGTGACCGTCTTCAGTGTCATGTCTGCTTGTGCGTATGATTTTTTTTTTTTTTTCGGCAGGACTAAAGTTAAGGTTATCTTCGGGCTCATGGATTTTTAGTGCCTGAGGGAGTGGCACTCGTCTGACTAGACGTTGCAATCATATATATATATATATATATATATATATATATATATATATATATATATATATAGGGGTTGTATATATAATATATATATATATATATATATATATACAACCCATATATATATATACAACCCATATATATATATATATATATATAGGGCTTATATATATATATATATATATATATATATATATATATATATATATATATATATATATATAGGGGTTGTATGAACAAGGAGACATAAACACACGTTCATACAATATATAGGGGTTGTATGAACGTGTCTTCTTGCAATCCGATGGTGATCAAAAGCTATTTTATGATTTTTTTATTCTACGAATTGTCCGAAAGAAAAAAAAACAAATAAATATCGAAAGGTTAGATTTTTACAACACATATATAAATTAACCATTCGAGTAGGGAAGACTCGAAAAAGGAAAGGATGAACGATAAAAGCGAAAGGAAAATGGCCGCTAAAGACAAAAAGAAATAAAGAAAAACAAGTAGAAATCTGGAAGAAAGAAAAAAAAAGAGTCTAAATAATTAAAGAAAGTGTAACTCTGAAGGAGAGAATGAAATGGATATTGAACGAACAACTAAACGAACGAAAGAGGAAATCGATAATATAAAAAAGAATTACATTCAATGGCAGCATAAACAAATGAAAAAATAAAAGATAAGATAAACGAATGAAAGTTAAAAAAAGAGAACAGGTAACGAATATTTAAAAAAAAAAAAAAACTAAACGAAAGTAAAACGAAAAATAAATAAATAAAAAAATTCTCATCCCTCAAAGATTAAAATGAAAGTAATTGCAAATAACATTTTTTTCATGTGCCAAAAATTAAATAAATTATCGATTTTTCTTTCAAATTTCCCTAAAGAGATCAGTTTGATTTTAGTTGCCTTTAAGAACATCCATCACGTTCTCCCTCGACGCATAGAACATCAAGAGCAGAACGTCGTCTTCCATTTAATACTGCATATGCAATAAATAAAGTATGTTTACATTAACACAAATAGAACGATGGAATGAGTATAAGAAGTGACATTCGAAGGTACATCGATAGGACGAAAATAAAAATAGCACGACTTCATTGGTAAACATAAGAAATGAAGAAATCAACATATTCATCTTGCGTTTTAATGAAATCACGAACAGAATATGACTCTTCCTAAATTGAGACAAATTAATATCTACGCAGGAATATATTTTATAAATAAACATCTATTATTGACAGACACAAGTTAGTTTAGCGTCTACTAACAATTACCAGCGTGGATATATATATATATATATATATATATATATATATATATATATATATATATATATATATATATACTGCGTGAATCGCTTTATTGCAGATTAGTATATCAATATTTTTCTAAATATATGTCACAAAAAATAAAAATTGTATAATCAAATGATTGCTTTAAAGTTAGTTATTTCCCAAAATCTTATACTAATCCATGCCATATTCACAAAGTTATGACATTCTATTCTTTATCACGGAATTTCCACTGTCCATCGCTTTATTGCAGGTCTCTTAAAATGTTGGATTAGGGCAAAAATACAATGTCTAACCATGAAAACCTTACTTTTTATTGTATTTTTTTGTTAAAGAATAATAAACAAAGGAACAAAGGTGCTAAGCTTCAAATAAATGAATTATTTATCGCCATATCCATCATTCTTGAAATAACTTTAAACAACCTTTTGTCCACCGAAGAAGTCGATTGATTGATCTGAACAGGAGTTATGGTTCTGGCGACATCAACTACTTTCCTCAACAGTGCATCCTTTGAAGTAAATTGCTCCCCTCCCTCATGAACACTTTTTTTTATATTTTCCAGTGATGTTTAATGGGGTTAAAGTTAGGAGAACGTGGTGGCCAGCGCATGAGGGTTTCTCCAAAGACACCTATTGGTTCAAGGAAGGCTGCAGCCGCCCTAGCAGAATGGGATGGTGCATTGTCATGCATAAAAATCATCTGAAAGCGACAAAACAATGGTAGGTCATCTAGCCATGGTGGCTAATGTTTTTCACAAAAGGCCGTGTACGCATTGCTGGTAAGTTTTACACCCTCTGGAACTCGGAATAGTCCAACTAACTTATATCTAATAATTCCAACCCAAAACATGATGCCTCCACCTCCTTGTTGGCGATGAACTCTGTTAGGGGCTGGAGTTCCGTTCGAGTTCTAACATTTGGCTCGTCCATCTGGACCATAAAGAGCAGCACGGGTATCATCTGTAAATAGGACACATTGGAAATCCATTTTCATGTAATTCTGTGCCCAAGCCATTCGTTTTTCCTCGTGTTGTTTGCTCAATGGAGGCCTTGAAATAGTTTTGATGGTCCTTGCCACATCATTCAACACATTACATCGGGTCTGCCTGGATCTTCAAGCTATTCAAGCCCTTTCAAATATAGAACCACTGGTGCTGTTTGGGTTTCGGTTGAATTCCTTACGAATCTTCCGAATATTACGATGTGAAAGGTTTCTCTTGGTGCCCTTATACTTTCTGGATTTGGTGTTGGGGTTGGTCACGAATGAAGCCAAAGTTCTTGGACCCCCTTCCAGCTCGATAGGTAAATCTTTGATGAACAATCATTCTGGGAGTCCAGAAACAATCCTTTCCTTTTCGGCAACCGTTAATCGCCCCCTTTTTTGGCATTAAAAAATTGCAATAAAGCGATGGACAGTACAAATTACCTGATAATAAATAAAATGCCGTGACTTAGTGAATATCGCATGGATTTCAATAATATTTTGCGAAATACCTAACCTTGAAAAAGTTTGATGGTACAATGTTCATTTTGTTACGTATATTTAGTGAAATATTGATATTTTACTAATCTGCAATAAAGCAATTGACACAGTTCATATATATATATATATATATATATATATATATATATATATATATATATTCTCTAGACTTGCTTGGCACAGCAGATACCTACAATCTGTATAGAGGACACATAAGGAGACAGGAGAGACACCTGAGAAAGAGCATGAATATCAGATGGAATAACTACGTATCAAATGTGGAAGTTCTCAAGAGAGCAAGATTAGACTGCGTGGAAACTACCCTTGCTACTATGTAACTACGATGGACCAAGTACATCGCCAGAATGGAAACAAACTGAATCCTAAAGATGATCTTCTACGAGGCACTGGAAAATGGAACCAGCAAGGTAGGAGGTCAGAAGCTTTGCTACAAAGATGTAACAAAGCGGCACTTGAATGCGACGTATATCTATGCCGAGAGTTGGGAGGAACAAGCCAAAGAAAGGAGTAACTGGCGAAACAGTCTCCACAAAGGGGAGGTAGAAATAGAGAAAAAAGATTCGAGAAGCCTTAGAGCTGAGACATTATCAACGACACAATCCCGGCACCCACATATGCGATGCCTGTGACCGGATGTTTCACACAGAAAGAGGACAACGCTAACACTGAAGAATAAAGCATCGACGCCTCGACTATTTATTGTCAAGACTGACGGACTTCATGATGAGGGTGATTTCTCTAAATATATGAGAATGGCAAGTATGAGTATGACCCATTTTTATTCTAGTTAGGCATCTTTTTTGTTCCAGTTTAGTTAGTTTTTTTATGCTATTTGCTTACTGGCATTGTTTTTTTATAATTTATTCCAGTACGTTTGCCATTTTTTTCATTGTATATTTATTCATATGTTTTTTTTTTATAATCCGTGTAAGAAATTTAAAATTTGGATGAATAAGTATGTTTGAAACAGTTTTCGTTGCTGAAGCAGCTAATTAATCTCCTTAGATTCTAGTGTGGCTAGGCATCCAGCAGAAAATGATTACATATAAGTCTTGACAACGGCAAGCAAGCGCAGCTTAGACCAAGATACACGTTTACATGGGCATCACATAATTAAAACCAAAGCCAACATAAATATAAATAATAATATCACCATACATGTTATATTATATTATATAAATAATAACATGTTATATTATATTATATAAATAATAATATCGCCATACATGTTATATTATTTACGCACACAAATATATAACACTTACATATACGGGGTTTTCACCGACAATTATTTAGAATTAGTAAATTAAATTTTATGTATATTAGCCTTGATAGTATATTTGCAAGCAATCCAAAAAAGGCATAAGTGACATTTAGGTTACTTCTCTCAAATTACACATTTTGCTATATCATTTATAGAGTCAAGTAGAATTATTTATCTATAGTACTTTACTTGAGTTTTAATCAACTAATTTATATTCAAACAAGTTAAATAGAGAAATTTATTAATTCAAATGATTAGTTTTATACTTATTACGTTAAACTGCTAATAACAAAAAATGTCAGACTGCATATTACAAATAATTATAAAATCATGCATGATAGTTAAAATACTAGCATAAAGAATATTCTGTAAAATATAAAATATAGCTATCACACGCCTCAAATGAGATAACAGAGTTACATAATTAATGTCAAAAACATGCAAACCATACAATGGGGTAAAACAGTATTGAAATTTTAACATTTGTACACATTATTGATTAATATATAACAGTGTAAAATGTGGTGGAAATTAAATAAATATTATTAAATGTACTATTCATATACAGCAATTGTCTATATTTATTTTTCTATTTTGTATCATCTATCTATCTAGAAAAATAGTCAAGAATAATTATATACAAACTCCTATAAATTTGGGATTTTGTTTTGTATTTATATTAAACCCCCATTTTTCTATTTATTTAAAAAGAAAATACAACTTTCTTATATATGGGTCGTGGAATTGCATTCACAGGCAAAAGATCTCGCTAATTTGCATATTATTTTAAACATTCATTTCCCTATTAATCTTTCCAGATTTCTTATGGGATGATCATCTTTAGTCAACTATTACGTGTAATTATATTCATGCAGATATTCTACATGATTTATACTTGCATAATATTTTATATTACTCTTCTCTATTAATATTTATCTTCCCCATAGGTTATCCTGCCAAATTTGGTAGCTCTCCGTGACCTCCTCCCTAGGGCCCGACTTTATAAGATCCACTTTAGAACCTTGATACTTTTCTATTATTGTATGTTGTCATTTTAGTATTAGAGTACACTCTAAAGAAGCCTATTCGTATAAAGACAAACTGGTAAACAGACGTTGAGCTTCATTGTATATATATATATATATATATATATATATATATATATATATATATATATATATATATATATATATATATATAGATACATAGAGAGAGAGAGAGAGAGAGAGAGAGAGAGAGAGAGAGAGAGAAAGAACGAGCGTTAGATATGGAAACCGAGAGTGTGTGTAGTGTGATTTCAGCGTGAGAAAACCGTTTATATGACCTCGAGTAACCCTGATATTTACCTATATGAACAAAATCATGCGTGTGAAATTGTGGGCGCGCGACACATGGTTGACAAACTTTTATTAAAGTAGTGAAACCAGATTAGCAAGAGGTACAATATTATTTCAGGGCTACCATTTTCATTCATGCGTTATAAAACAAAAATGTGTTAAGATAGACAAACTCAAAAAATATATGCGTTCACTTATTTTTTAACTTTTCTATTTGAAAATGTCTTCTTTCTTTAATATACATTTGTTCACTTCCCAATTGACAACATTACATAAGATGAATATGAAACAAAACACCACTGAAAATACTGGCGAAGGATAATTTTCCCGGCATTTTTCAGACTACACTGATAGATCTTTCTTATTCGTTCTTTCTCTTCTTTCGATTGACTTTGAAGTTTCTGACTTGTTTTAATAATTTACATTTTTCCATTCCATGTGAACAGTATTTATCATTCGTCTTTATTCACGTTATTTACCTTTCACGCCAACATCTTAAAAATTTCTGCACAAACAAAGTGTGCACGATAACAAACAAGTCAGCAAGACAGCTACATTCTCCAAGTGTTAATCAAATATTGAACTATGATTTAATTTATATACAGGGTAGAATTGTCGCCCTAAAGAAAGCAACACAACAGCTTTATTTTTAAACTTTTATTTAAAAAATCAATTCAGGTCATTATGTAGTAAAGCTGGCATCTATTGAATATAACCGCCCTCAGCGCCAATCATCGTCTCGATGCGCTTTTCCACAAGCGTAGGCAAACACTCGGCAGATGGTGCCGATCAAGCTGGCTTTGGTGTTGTGTGAGATCATGTTGGTGATGTTTTCGACATATGACTAAACGATGTAGTCCAGTGGATTCAAGTGGAGGGAGGAGGGGGTCAGTGAGAGAAGGGTACAATTTCGTAGCACTTCCCTTTTATTCATGGCAATCCAGCGATGCATTTTAAGGGAACTGGCAATGGTCTTGTCATAACTTTGATCGCTAGAGAGCATGAGTTGTACAACGGCGCATCTTTGTTCCTGCTCGCTGAACATCGTATCCCTTTCGGAAATAATAAAATACATCTGTCGCTCTTGAGATTTGTACACAACTGGCTAACTAGTATCTGATCTGCCACAAACAAAAAGAAACAAACTCTCTTCATCAAACGGAAATGGAATCATGTCGTCTTGTGTAGTGCGACAATTTTATCGTTTGTACAAGAACTGTCATATGTTTTACAAGTGTATTTATCTTTAACAGCACGGTCGCACTGCTTTCATGTTAATTCACGCTGTTATCTTCAAGGGTCAGAGAATCTAAAGACGAACGCGTTGTTATAAAAAAAATCAATACAACTAAATGAGAGTCGCATTAATATTAATGTTTCACATTTTCATTACATCGCTTGTTTTCTCCATTCAGTGTATTCTCATTGAACGTCGCCATTTTTCTTTTAATTTCACTCCAATTATCCTTATCTCGGTTGTCTTAAATTTTAATTTACTTGTTTATACGCTTGCGTACGAGACCTACGTCTGTGTTTTTTTATGTATTATACATTTAAATGTCAACTACTGCTGTTAAATCGAAGACGGTAAAATAATATGGACAAAGAGGACGCGATCTTGAGATGCGTACAATGGCGATGCGAGATGACGAAGGAAGTGAAAGTCAGTCTGACACATTCGGCATAAACATGTTTACGTTATTCTACAGGAAATTCAAGCGCAAATGACACTTCAAAAAAATTAGACACAAAAACAAAATAAAATAAATAACACGAACTAGTAAAATAAGAACGAAAATGGATTCTGTACTGATTTCAATATATGCATACAATGCCGTGTATTTTTTCCTGTTTAGTTCATTTAGTAATTTGCCATATTTGTTCTTTTATTAACCACCCTCCCTTCCTTCATCGTGAAAGTCGAGCATTCACATCGTTATTATCCACACTATTGGCATATAAGTTTTGTTTTCAATATTTAATCTCTAATTATTTTCTGCAACTCACAGTTTAATTATTAACTTTATATTAAAAAAAACTCGCAGGGAAACACGGCGTTATTCCGTCTGAAGATACTGGCTTTCTGGCCTAAAATGCACCAAACATGAATGACATTGTTATTTTTCTTTCCCTTTGCAAAACTCAATAATATTCTGCAAAGTCAAAAATATAAACAACAGTATTCCTATAGAAAAAAGCAAACTAAAAACCATGTAACATTTTCGGATGTAAAGAATTCTAAGCATAAAACCTTTTCCAAAATTGCTGGATATATGAGAAATGACTGGGAAATGGTTTGTATATAAAATAAAATTCAATCTAAAAACCACGAATAAGTATTTAAAGTTGTAAGGAACTTGATGCACACAAGTTTTTTTCTCCAATATAACAGGGTTATTTATTTTTTTGTTTTTGTTTTTATTGCATTTTCACAACAAACAAGGCACATTGCCACTCTGGTGTAGGGGGCTACTATTAGGCACATGAGCTACTGGGGTGCTATGCAGGGAGTTGGGTAGTTAGATGTGGGTTCACGTTACACTTGAACTTCTGCATGTTAGTACACTTGGGGAAGCCGGGAGCTGGAATGGAATTCCAAAGTCTATCGGTTCTGTGGAAGAAACTATTTGAGTAGAAAGCTTTTTAACATCTAGGGATTTCTACTGTGTAGGGATGGGATTTAGCTGCTTGTCTGGTTTTTCGAGGGAATTTACGTCGTGGGGGCACAAGTGTTTGCAGTTCGTCAGAGCATTCACCATTAAAATACTTGTAGAACAGACAGAGAGGTGCAACATTTCATCGGTGGAACAGAGTTTGAAGCTTAGATGACAATTCAGGACCTATCAGGTTGGAGACTCTCTTCTGGACCTTGTCTAGGAGCGAGAGGCTAGTAGCAGATGCACCAGCCAAAATATGACAACACTACTCCATACATGGGCGAATGGTGCTCTTATAGAGGTACATGATACTTTCGGGCGTGAGTAGCTTTACAACACGGTAGAGAGAGCCTACCTTCTTCGCAGCGGTCCTGGCAATGCTCTCAATGTAATTGTTCCAACTCATGTTTCCTGTGAAGGTTAGGCCGAGGAATTTAAAAGAAGTACTTTCAGACAATGCATCTTTGGCCATTGCTATTGGTGGTAGAGAAGTTTTCTTTTAATTATTGAAGGAAACAAGTTTAGTCTTCGCAGCATTGAATGTGACCATCCATTTTTGTCCCCACTCCACTACAGATTGGAGGTCATTCTCTAGTGTTTCTGCTATTTCCTTAGATATGTGTTCATTTGTTTTCCTGTCGTACCTGTTAGAGAGCGTGGTGTCATCAACATATATACCCATCTCAGAGGCAATTTTATCATTTATGACTATTAGGAATAATAAGGATCCAAGGATAGGCCCCTGGGGTACTCCCACATTTATATCATATTGTTTAGATGTACGACCGTCGAGGACACCTGAATTTTTCTCTTATCTAAGAAGGATTTAATTATGTTAAGTATTCGTCCAGTGATACCGTATGATCTGATTTTCCTGGAATGACCTTAATGCATTAGATATATCTAGAGCTACCGCTCTACTCTCCCCTTCTTTGTTGTGAATGGTATATACGCTCAGAGATTACAGTTAAGCTATACGCTGTGGAACGGGCTTGCCTAAATCCATATTGTTGGTCGGTTAAAAGTTTAGCATCTGTAAGGTGAGGAACTAGAGCTTGGTTAATTATGGAGTCCAATATTTTGGCGAAAAGCGGAAGGAGGCTAATAGGGCGAAATTTTATGGGCCAGTTCTTTCGCCATAATTCTTGAAAACTGGTACCACAGAAGCAGTTTATCAGGAGTCCGGAAAGCAAGATTCATTAAGGCACTTGTTGTAAAGTGGACATTCGTTATACAATTATCGGCAACTGTGGTCAGAAACAGATCTAGTAGTGATGCGTGTTGTTTTTTGCTATTCTGGGGAACGGGTTGGAAACCTAACCATCCGTGATAGGGAGTGAGATATAGAGAAGCTATGTGTTGTGCTACCAGTTGCGTCTGTGTAAGTAGAGAATCCCATCCAGTTTCTGTGGTGGACATTGAAGTCACCAAATACATGTGCCTGTGCACTAGTGTTGCGGGAGAGTACTGTGTCTATGCTGTCAGACTTTGTTTATTATGGTGCAGTCCTGGATCGAGGCACAGCGGTAAAGAAAATAAAACTAGCTAATGTTATGTTGCATGTTAAGTCGAAAGCACATAAAGGCTTGCTCGTCCGATTCTAGGATTGTTTCTCTAGTCAAGGGGAGGATATTACGAATATAAACTCCAAGTCCGTACATATGTCTGTCAGAGTCCTTACGGCATAGTTGGAGATATCCAGGCATGTTAAAGTAGTTAGAGGGAATGGGGGAGTGTAGGTTAGTTTCACTTAGTGCTAAGATATCCGGGGTGTTTGTTAGGAGAAATGTTTCAATACCATCTTAATTAGTTCTAAGCCCACGGGTGTTCGTAAATGCAAGCCTCAAGGGAGGAGGCAAGTTGATTTTGTTTGAACCTTAGCCTGGTTTAAGCATAATTTTTTATTTTACTGTCATCCCTTTTTTTAAGAGATTCAGTTTAGGTAAGAGGGTGCTAAACAAGTGGTTATGCAGAATTCTAGACATGCAACACAAGTAGACTATCAACTGACCTTTCATCAACTAGGATTGTGGCCTCAGGAAATCCCACTGGGGATGAGTGCAGGGGCAACCCAATCTAATTGTACTGGCATATGTGGCACTCAAGCACTCCCAAATGCCAAGTTTAGAGGGGTGGGATGTGTCGGGAGTGGGGAAAACGGCATTCATTGCCCTAGTCAAGAAACAAAATCTACCACTGAGTGTTTCTGTCGAATATGGTTTAAATAACAGGAAGGTGTTGATATGCCGTAAAACGAAACAATCAAACTTAATTAAATAACCTTACTCGAAAGGAATGACGCCATTTTAGGTTTCATTCAAATTTTATTTAATAATGAAATCTATATAATAACACAATCAGGTAAGTTCATGTACGTACTTACGTTATTTATGTATACTAGCGAGACCTGTGGAAACTCCACAGCGGACGCTTTCATATATAATACATTAATGTTGACATTTTGTGGATGTTAATCCTAAATAAAGACGCCCTGATATTATTGTAGCTTTTTTGTTAAAAGTTCAAACATATTTATCTAAGCTTGCAGAAACGCCCGGCGTAGCCCAGTCGTAAAATACTCTTATTCAAATTTATGCAAATTTCTTATATAGTATTATAGTCAATTTTCTATCGATTTCTATATATTATAAAGTTGCGATATAAAAAATAAAAAAAATATATCGATATGACTTGAGTGTATAAGCTTGAATCAAAAACGAAATAAAAACTTATGAAGAATTCTTGGGAAAATTATATATTACCTGAAATGAAAGGTCATAACAATTAAACGACAGTCACTCGGAAGAAAAAGGATGTAAGCGGGAAACACAAAATAACACATAGGCTATCCTATAACCATATGGATAAGTTTCTTTTCAGATCTATTATTCCTAAGCGAAACTGGCATTGGACCGACTATTTCCCTAGAAAATTCTGGAATTAAAAGAATACTATAACTTAAGACCCAAATCTGATCCCCAAGATCGCCATAGGCATGGAATAGGTGCCTACATAAAAGATTGCTTTCCATGTAGTAGAGACATCTCCAGAGAGGTGCCTAAATTACCCTATATCTGCTTCTGGATTGAACTTGCTCACACCATTGCATTTATATTTGCCCTATATCGCCCCCACAAAAGCGGAGTTACTATCTTTAAGAGCATATCTGAGAATATTGACCACACACTCTTTACTCATCCTTCGGCTAGCATTCACATCTGTGGGGACTTCAATGTTCACAATGGGGAATGGCTAACAAACTCAAAGAAGACGATTTCTTCATTGCTTATGACCTCACTCAGATTGTTCACCAACCATCCCAGTGTGCCCGATACTGACAGTCAGTATGCAAGTCTCCTAGATCTTTTCCTCCAAATTACCGTGAGCTATGTTCATCTTCTGTTGTGTCTCCACTGGGATCTTCCGACCACTTTGTTGTATCAGTTAAAATAAAAACGAAATATAATAAGTCCTCAGACGCACCTCTCCATCGTGCAGTATATCGATACTCTATGTCGTACTTGGATAGCTTCCGTTCATTTATATGAGATCTACCTCTGCGTTCTGTGCTAAAAAAAGATTTGTTCTCAATAGTATGAGACCTTACAGAATGGTTAATTGTAAGTATAAGCCGTTTCATACCCTCGTAAAAATTCCAGCGAAAACCTTATAGCCAGCCCTGGTTCTCTCCGGAATGTGCTTTTATTTTACTCATGTTCACTCCTTACAAAGCACATCGCCACTTGAACGTAATGGGGAAATGTCCAAGAAAGATTAAGAAGATATTTGTTTATGTAACATTTAAACTTCTGCATATCAGTAGTGCCAGGAAAGCAGGCAGCAGGAAGGGAATTCTAAAGTTTAGCTCTTCGAGGGAATAAACTATTAGAATAGAAAGCTTTCTGATATTTAAGGATAACAACGGTGAAGGGTTATTGCTAAGTGGGTTTTTCGGGGGTATGTACGTCGAGGGGGTACCAGTGAAACAAGTTCATCAGAACACATTGCATTAAAATATTTGTAAAAAAGGCACAGTGATACAACATTGTCGCGATGAGACAGCGACTGGAGCTTAGTTGATTAAGTGGGACCGACTAAATTGACGACTTTTTTGGACTTTATCTAAGAGGGAGAGACTAACCCAGATGTGGCAACAATACTCCATGCTTGGGCGAATGGTGGCCTTATAAATGTACAGGGTACTGTCAGGCGTGAGTAGTCTTCTAGCTCGATAGAGGGAAACCACCTTCTTTGCAGCAGCCTTTGCAATGTCCTCTATGTATTTTTTCTGGTTCATATTGCCAGCAAATGTTAAGCCGAGGAGTTTTATGGTCGAATTATCAGGTAAGGTGCTATTTGTCATGGATATAGGGGGTTAGAGAGGCGTCTTGTAATTGTTAAAGGAGAGCAGCTTAGTTTTACCGGCATTAAATGTTATCATATATTTACGGCCCCATTCTACTATAGTGCTGGTGCCATTGCGCACAGAAATCACTTTTTCCATTTCTTCCAACGTAACACTGAGACTAAAGACGCTTTCAGCACTGCCAGAGACTACTGTAATAGGGTGATGAAGAACGCGATAGAGTTGTATGCTCAGTCCGTCAAGTCCAACGGGGTTGAGCAGTGACTTGGTACTTACCAAGCCGCTGCTCAGCCCCGTTGGACTTGGGACAGAAGCGTGTGCTCTATCCAAACTATCATCAATAGAGCTAATCTCATCAGCATCAGACAAAGCCAAACTCTTTGCCATGAACTATACAGTTAATTCTACTCTTTGTGACCAAGGTCGCCACTCTCCGTATTTCCTTCTGTATCAGAAAACACGCTATGCGACATACACATCTCTGTGCGTGATGTGGCTAAGCTAATTAAAAACATTGATTTCAGTAAAGCAACTGGCCCTGACGATATTCCAATTATAGTGTTCAAAAGACTCCAACCAGAACAAGCTCCCATACTTACAAAGCTGCTTTCGCGTTGCCTTAAGGAGAATCTCTTCCCAACAGCCTGGAAAATCGTATCGGTATGCTCTGTATTTAAGAATTCAGGTGGTCGGTCATCTCTTTCTCAGTACAGACCAATAACTCTCCATGTCGTCATGAGTAAATTACTTGAATCTGTGTTAAATAGAGATGTAATCAACCACCTCAGCGAAATAAAATTCTTAGTGAAATGCAGTATGGTTTCCGCTTTCGAGATATAAAGCGAGTGTGCCTACAGTTATTTCTCATAGAGTCTGACGAAACTCTCGACGGCTGCTTCATTTTTAAGACAATTGCTCTTGACATACCAAAGTCCTTTGATAAGATATGGCATAAAGGTCTACTTCACAATATCTCCAGCTATGTCCTTTCAGTTATCAAATCATTTCTCTCTGATAGGTTCATAAGAGTATCGACCCAGTAGATATCTCACTGCTAATGCAATTCTCTATCAACATGAGAGACAGGTACGTCCAAGAACGAGTATTGCTGTCACATCTGAGCAGGAGCTGCTAGGAAGATCTTATCCTGCTTTTATAGTGTTCAGAATAGACTTCGTAGCCTAGTAGGAGATGCCCTTTTCTTTTCCCTGCAACCTCTTTTATACAGAAGAGACGTTACGAGCCTGTCTCTGTTTTATCGTTATTTTCATGGCAAGTGCCCGTCTGAGATCCAATCTATGGTTCCCCCTCGCAAAACATTCATGAGAAGCACTAGTCTGGCTATAAACACTATCTATAATTTCCCCCACTTTTATCTGTGCCTAAACCTAAACGTAGATTCCACGAACAAAGCTTCTTTCTTAGAACTGCACACCTGTGCAACTCTCTTTCGTTCATCTGCCTTCTAGCTAACTACAATATGGCCATTTTCAAGTCCAACATAAACAACTTCTTGGTGAGGCGTTCCCCTTAAGTAGTTCAATTTATCAAATTTGTACTTCTAACGATTACTATGATATTGTCTTTTTGACCACTGTACACTCTTTAACACTTATCTCCAGTGGCCTCTGGACCTTTAGAAGTGGTGATTCCTTTGTAACAGAAGCTAATCCAAAAGTTTGAAATGTAATTGCAATATTTAATCTAAATTAAAAAGAAAACAATTTTCAACGTGTCAATAAAAAGTGTATATTATTATATTTGCATTTTATCCGTGTGTTGTATTAAGAGATGGATTGGATATTATAAAACCTGTCATATGTTATATGTTGGGTCTGATATTTTGTTAATGATATTTTCTTATAACATCTGTACTAAAACGTATTAATCGTATGTATATTTGCTTAACCAGAAGGATATGATATTGACGTATAAACTGAGTCATGTTGTATCAGAGTTATCATACAGGTATATTTTACAGTTCATAGATAAGAATAATAATGTATGCTTCATACCTTTTTTCTTGGAGAGTTCTTGTATCTCCGTGACGCAACCCTTAAACAACCAGCACCATCCAATTAAGATATCTGTTCTTTCCTTTGTGAAAACCACAAAAAGAACACTTAATATTTTTATAATATAAATTTATTTCAGTTGTCTTAAATGTTTTCACAGGGTCTGCATTTCTTCTACATGTTTCTTCTTCCCAGCCCGCTCCCTGGTCGCCAAGTACGTCTATTCACCTGAGTGACCAGACCCCCAACTCTGTCGTCTGTTCACTCTGGTGATCAAACTTCAACCATTGTGGCGCTTAATTCTATAAACAATACATAACTCCCAATAAAAACTATTTTAAGAATATCATAGGTAAATGGATAGATAGGCAGATAGTTCGATAATAACTAATTAACTTTTACAATGTTAATTACCCAACACATGTGTTTAAAGAAAGAAATCGTACTTGGCAGAGTAAAATTCCAATGTAAAGCTTAATACTTGTACTATTTTGTGTATACGTGTGTTGTTGTTATCTAAATACTACTTATATTTTCTTGATTAATTAACGTGCCGTATATGTATTATCTTGTACGTTTTGTTTGTGGAATAACGGACTATGTCAACGCCCTAAATGTCGATCTTACTGACCGTGATTCATCTAGGTGTTGGCGCCTGCGTCCGTACGTGTCATATATTACATACACATGCATGACGGCATACCTGTTTCTGCTGTTGCTTCTGGGAGATTCGTCAACCATCCTCGGGCGAGCTGGAATCTGTTTAAAGGAACGTCTCAAGACAGAACCCAAGACGATGTTATGTTTTATGTATTTTATTTACTCCCAGGTATACGTCATAGCAGAAGGGAATGACAGACAATCTTTGAATTGGGAGGTTCTTCTGTTTCCATTCTGAGAATCTCTCTCCCTCATAAAGAGATCCATTTTTAGCCCACCTGTCTTCCTCGGTGTCTCCAATTACACTGCCCTACGCATGCGCAAACTGGAACACGTGACACGCCACTTTCAGTCCCTGTTCGCATTTCCGGTGCAAACTTGACCGATCACAGAGTTGGTAGACATTGCCATGACTTGAAATCTCTGTTGTCCACTCTTCACTAGATAGATAGATCGATAAATAGATAGATAGCTTGATAAATAGATAAACAGATACATACACAGATAATTGGATGAACAGATACATACACAGATAAACAGATAATTTATTTATTCTACCCGGCTATTCTCTAACACTCTCCTAAATCGGCTTTAGCCCAGTGACAAGAAGTAGTGCAGGACGACTAGAAGCAATGCCGAGATAAGTGGAGAGCACACAGAGCATCTGTAGTTTCTAAACCGTCACCCATTTTAGGACTGACCAGATTCAACGCTGCTTAACCTCGGTGATCTAACGGGGTCTTGTCTCACTATGTGATTATGCCGTATTAAATTACAATAATCAGATTAAAAAATAGCAACTAATCATCAGAAAGTTAAACTATGTGATTTGTAAAATATCAGGAATATTAGAAACTTAAGCGTGTCAGCGCTATAAAAAACATCCACACAGAGAAACGCGAAACATATTAAACATTGGAATTGCATGCAAAGCAGCAATCAAATCTTAATTTAAATTTTGTAAATTTTGGGGTAAGTCTTTTTAATTTAAAATTCTGCTTTTATAATTTGAGGTTAATCGTTTTTCATTACAACTTGATTACCCGAAATTTATAATGCATTTTTTTAACTTCAAGATTTCAGTAAATGAATGTAAAGTTGGTCTAAACTTGATACAAATTTATTTTAATTGCATATTTTGATTTTGTTTTAGTTTGATGCTTTGAAAATAACCGACTAAGCATCGTTGCCAATTATACTTTTAAAATAACTGGCTTACAAATTGAAAGCAAAGCAATTTAATTAAAAAAATAGCATCACATAGGATGGCGGTATTTCAAACGAACAATTTTTGAAGACAGATGACTTATTGGTTCAAAAACAGCTTTAGCTATTTTAGAGGTGGGGTTCTTTAACATTTGTATAATGTAAAATTCTGATTATTTTATTTGAGATTGAGCTTTTTCAGGTACTCATACGGTTAAAGGAGAATGCTAAAATAATAACCTTATTATTAAAAAAACACTCTACATAGCGGGATGGGGACTTTGATAAATATTTAGTACTTTAAACTAACAATTGCATAAACTGTATGCACTATAAAAAATAATTTTACTAGAAAATTCCATAATAAAATAAACTGAACACGTATGTATTTTCCGATTGAGCGTTTTAATTATACATTAAGCTTTTAGTAAATTGTTTAAATCGCGCAACCAATATTTGTAGGAGCATAGAAAAGGCTGAACATTAACTCTGTAAACTAAATAACTCAACTGAAACGGTCCATTATAAAATTCTACTAATTACATAATATATATATATATATATATATATATATATATATATATATATATACTTCAGAATAATTTTATTTAACAATCAGTTGCTATGGAAACCTGTGATTATAAGATTTATAAAGTATTACTGGCAGTAATATTCTATAAGTATTATCCCATCTAAATAAGAATTGCTCGATATGCAAGATAGAGCAAATAAATTAAATTTGATTCAATGAAATAAAAAAAACTCTTATGGAAATGAAGTGTTTGAGTTTCATATCAATGATTTTTATTATTCTAAGCAAGACAAAGAATACTTTGGAAAATTAATCTTCTTAACCTATAGGGTTTCGATGTCTACCATCTCATCAGAGGAGAGAAAATATTAGCAAATATTCATAAAGGTATGTGCTCTATTTGCTAAAGTCAGTGAAACATGGAAAGTCAAAGTCAAAATAATTAATTAGTCAGATCCTCTTGCTACAGGACTTCTGACTAATTAATTATTTTGAGTTTGACTTTCCATGTCTCACTGACTTTAGACTTTAGTAAATAGGGCACATACCTTTATAAATATTTGCTAATATTTTCTCTCCTCTGATGAGATGGTAGACATCGAAACCCTATAGGGTAAGGATATTAATTTTCTAAAGTATTCTTTGTCTTGCTTCGAATAATAAAAATCTTTGATATGAAACACAAACACTTTATTTTAATAAGGGTTTTTTGAAAGTCATTGAATCACAATTTAATTTATATATATATATATATATATATATATATATATATATATATATATAAATTTTGCTTTAAAAGTGATAATACATGGACAAGTTTATATAAAAAAAAAGATAACAGAAAATTCTAGAATTTTAATCATCGCAATTCATGTGACGAAAGTAATGCTTCCCTTATTACACTTGTTATAATATTCAAATAATACCTGCGTCTATATAACCATATTTAGAAGAATCAAGTAGAATGTGTGTATCCGTATTTTGTAATTACTTTCGGTCCATCCTTCAAATGAAAATATTCATCCGGGGAATTCACTGTAGGCACCAGTTACAATGTTAACGTTTCTATGAGGTTAGGGATTTTTACTCTCTGTAAGATGAGATTACCCGTAATTGGAAGATAATCTTCAATTTTCTCAAATTGTAACAAGAGGTTAAAGGTTTACACGTCAGCTGCATAGGAAGGGTTACACGAAGTGAAGCGGAATCACATCTGACTAAAGTTTAAAATTATTCATGTCCTAGTTGTCAAACCTTTGACTCTTTAAACCGGGCCACTTTGCTATCAAGACACGCATTTGGCAGTTTTTCATGCGCTGGCATTTCATTAAGTAAAATTAAAATCTTAGTTCAGGTGTTACAAAGTACATTCCATTCATATATTCTTAATGTAAATAATAGACATAGAAATTCTGAATTCTTACGCTACACAAGAATATAGGTCAGTTGTGAAAAGTCATTTCTTTTCGGAACAACGTTAGCATCGTCTTAAATTTTTACCTGAGATTTACTTTTTTATATTTTGTGATTTATTCTTAAATGTATTCAATGGTAACGGTGACAGCTTAAAAACTATTCATCTGATTAGGAAGGTGGTTATTGTTATCAAAAAGCATCATTACCATACATTACGGTGTGAAACATTTGGTTGGTTGGTTGATTGTTTTTGTTTTACGGCATATCAACCCTTTTCAGGTTACTTCATCCTAAATCCAGTAGATTTGGAAGATTTTTTTAATAGAATATATATTTTCTCAAGTCGGTTTCTATTTAACCCATAGTTGGGACCCTAACAGGTACTACCACTCTGGGTCAGAGTGGACATGGGAGCAATGTCAATTAAGGGGTGGTTCCATACTCCCCAAATCCCGCAAGCTGGGGCCTCACTATCGGATATAGTTTAAGGTCATATATAGGACCGAAACATCTGTAGTTGAACATCTAACAAAATCTAACCTTGAGTGAAGTTTTCAGCGCTAATGTAATATGGGATTAGAAACTTTATTCTCAAGTATTGACGATCTACAAAGCAAAAAAAAATCAATTTATCGCCAGTGATGTGGCTGATTTTGGCGGTTGACCAGGACACCCTAAAATTAACCAGTTCTTAGAAGATCTCCGATATTATAAGCAGGTTTGGTGACGATTGGCCAAGCGATATGGACTGTACATAGAGTAAGAATGATAATGAGAAAGAAACTGGATGGAACATAAAAACTACTTGGCACAATTAACACGTGCGATTGACTGTGTCTGTCAGAAAATAGTGGTCTTGAAGCGGATATAAGCAAATAAATGATGATTCTGCGTCATATATTGACATCATATCGGATTAATAACACAACTTTTATTTGAAACGAGAAGACATTGCGTCGTTGCCGTGTTTATTAGGATCTCATGTATTTACTTGTGATGTCATTTAATCACGTTTCCATTACGTTCAAGCTGCCCTGTTCTTCTTTACTTCAGTGGATGTTATTCGTCATTTTGAAACACCATTCCTTCATTTCGAAAGTATCAGATGATTATTGCTGGCTTTCGTTTCTTCGATATCTTTCTAGTTAGAATTGTTTCTAGAATGGCATTAGATATTTACAGGAGGGAACACGTAGAGATTGCCAACGTCACTAAATTTAAGTGTTCCTGTGAAACGAACTGGATTCGAACTTAGCACATCCTGGTTGTGAGTCAATGCCGTTAACTACATTCACCTCGCTATTGATGTTGCTTATACTCGCACGTTTCCCCGATCCATTACGTTTCGTTTAATCCGCTCTTTTTCGTTCTATTAAAGCTACTTAATTTGCAAACAAGTCAGTAATCAAACACGTTTTGAGAGATTTTATACAATATTAACGTCCGAAGAGTTTACGCAATTTTTTCCTGTGAGAGTATGATTCTATCGGAGAAATACAATTCCAAGAAAACAGCATGAAAAAAGATAAAATATCATTCCTTATCGTTTCATACTAAGTGTGTTTGAGATTGCATAAATGCACATTCAGACACATGTAGAAGGCTTTAGATATGTGGAATAGAACGTATTTGCAAGTACCGTTCAACGGTCTCAAGTAAACTGTGTAACAGTGTATGTTTTTACTTTGATAAGGCTGTAAGCTATTATTTTAGAAATAGTCGGAAACAACCTTAGTCAATAGACAATTGATGCCGATGGTAAACTTCAATAATAAATAATTTAAATGAAAATATTCACCGTCGTGTAAAATGATCATTGTCTCAGGCAGAAAAGCTTCAGAAACATAGATACAAGAAAAGCAAAAGTGTATAACTCTTTTAGTTATATATGAATATAAAATATAATCTTGAAATTATGCAATCGATTTTCCAAACGACCTACATATAACTATATATATATGGAGAATTTATGTGGGTGGGTGTGTATGGGTATGTATGTGTATCTGTGTGTTCTTTGGTATAATATGGCAACTATATTTTAAACTTTGTGTATGCCAATCAATGCATGGTACTTATCTCTATAAAATATTCGGGGCAAACACTCGTCTACCTCCAATAATTTGTAATAAGTTTTCTTATTCATTATCTATGACTAAACGAAATTCATTTAGCAAAGATTCCTTCTCAGAGTTGCACGTTTGTGAAACGCAATATAACGAGGCTCCTTTCAATCTGACTAAAACATGTTGTTTTTTTTTTAAATCCCACACAAGTTTCTTTATGGAGTTTCTACTGTTACGGAGCCCGACATTGTTCAATAGTTTACCCTTATCCGTGAGTGGCTTCTGAGCCTAGAAAATCAGTGACTGCCTAGTAGAAAAAAATCAATTTCGAAATGCGTGTAATGTTTATTACGAGTGTCGCTTAATATTTTATACATGCGAAGAATTAAAGTTTATTTAGGTGTAAGTAAAGGTATTCGCAGAATGTGACGTTCACGTCGCTATTGTTGACAGTCGGGAATACGGACGGAGAGATACTGGCCTAGATATTTTTTTATCTGTCTTTCATCGCGAAACATTAAGCCCTTGGTTTATACGCTTGGCACATTCTTGTCAGGCAGGCTATAATAAATACTTTGAAGTAAATATGAAGTGAAATAAAACATATAAGACATATATATAAAGTAGTAGCGTCCGTGTGTCTGTGTGTACAACTACCAATCACCAAATAAATATAAAGGCCATATGTGTATACACCTCTCCTGTTCAAGAAATATTAATGCCCATATTAAGATACTTCTGTCAAAGGAGACCTTATATTCTATACGGACTTTCAATATATAGCATTCTTTAAACCACCTTTTCATTACTGAGTTACGGTCATTAACATATCATATTAAATGCAATCTATTTAAATAATTACCTGGATGACATTACTTATTCGAAATATTAGCTTTGTTTCAACTGTACTAATTATTTTTTTAGTTATTTAGTTTATTTAAATTTCAAGTTATGTTTGATTTAATTTATTTTATCTGAAATCTGAAAACGTTTTATTTTCAAAGCAAAAAAACAGAAAACCAAAAGGGGAAATAACTGTGATAGCTTAATTGAAAAACGGTTTTAAACGGAGCACGTTATTAAATATTTCCTGTTTTTGTTTTCATTTCGAAATATTATTCTAAGCTAAATTATTTTTTATTTTAATTCGGAGGAATTTTTATTCACTTATTCTTACTTTTTAAGTAACTTTTTTATTTGTAAGAGAAAAATAATTGAAACTAATCTCCTCATTTACTTGCATCCTTACGAGGACAGAGTTAGTCACAGAGTCACATGTGAACAAAATCCATCATCCCCTGCTCTTTTTGTTTTTTGTTTATAAAATTTAATCGGTGTTACCCAGGATTTATTATAATAATTATACCAAAGCAAGTGTGTTTAATTTCGTGCGAAACAGATTTTCTTTATAATTTATTTAATATCTTAAATTAAAAATGGTCAATTTTTACGACGTGACCCCTAGAAAAAAAATGGTCAATGTCAAGTTTCTTTCCAACTCCTCAAAAGACTTGAAAATGACGACTTTTAATGGTTTTCGATAGTGCTAAAAATATCACATTTAAATTTGGGGCAGATAAGTAGTTTTCATGATATGAAAAATTACATTTTAAAAAAGTGGGGGATCACTTTCCTATATAAATTTAACGTAAAATGGGCACACAGTTTTTAACCACCTAATAATTTCTTCGTATCATAAAACAAATTTAAATGTGATATTCGTTTTTAGCACCACCGAAAATCGGCGCTGTTTTTTTTTACTAAGAGATTCGTTTATTATTCATAATTTAGGACGTAAATAATGATGTCAGTAAGATTACACGAGCGGTTCACAAGAATATATTTTTGTTTTTCATTTTTTTAGGTGAGTATTCAATTATAGAATTTGTATAAATTTTACCAGGTGCTTCTGTAGTTTACTTACCCGCCTCCTAATGTAAACAGAATTTTTGTGAAATGTTAAACTGCAGAGGCACCTGTTCACAACTATACAAGTCGTATAATGAAAAAAGAACGAGAAACAAAAGTATGCTTTTGTAAACTTACTAACAGCATAATTAACGTCCTAAATTATGAGATGAACAAATGAACGCATCACTTAGTAAAAAAAAAAACAGCGCCAATTTTCGGGAGTGCTGAAAACGAATATCACAGTTAAATTTGTTTTATGATACGAAGAAATTGCTAGGTAACAAGAAAGTGGGTGCTCATTTTACGTTAAATTTATATAGGAAAGTGATTCCCCACTTTTAGAAAAAGTAATTCATATCATGAAAGCTACTTATCTTCTCCAAATTTAAACGTAATATTCGTTTTCAGCACCACCGAAAACCATTAAAAGTCGTCATTTTAAAGTTTTGGGGGGAGTTGGAAAGAAACTTGACATTGACCAAAAAATTAAGACCTGGTTTTTTGTGGCCTAATACGTTTAAGCAGTCTTTATGAATAATATGGAAGAAGAAATTTAGAAAAAAAAAAAAAACATTTTAGCGTGGAGAATTACTTTTCTATATAAATTTAAGGTAAAATGAGAACTCACTTTTGGGGCACATAGCGTTCAACCAGACATGTCATCTTTAGCATTTTTTCAAGTTTGGCGATCGAGGTGGGGGATAAAACATGACAAATACAAAAACTTTTAGTTTGTTTGTGGTGGTGGTGGGGGGGCGGGAATTACATTTTAAACATAAAATAACGATAAATATGAAACCATTATGTACTTTCACCTAACAATTTTATAAACAGAACGAACCCTAAAATAGGACAAATTCAATTTTCTTTTTAGTGTTGGGGAGGGGGAGAATTATTACATTAGAAATATAAAATGACGATAAATTAATTGTTTTTGGAATTAACTTTTGGTAGGTTTTTTTTGCGATTGCACGGGCATTCACTGCTTTTTTTATTGAAACAAAAGTTGTAATGACTTATTTTAGTTATCTTTTCTTTTGGGGGTGGTATTTCCAGTGCTCAATATACGGAGAATAGTTTCTTCCCTTTGTAGCCCTTTTGCTGAAATATCTGGTGGAGAGGGTATTACATACTCTTTTTTTGGGCGATTATATTTACATGTTTTCATTCGTTCTTTTATTTTTGTTGTGGGGATATCCACGTTGCCCATGATGAAAATAATTAGTATTCCGATGTGTTTCAAACAGAACTTCATGTCAACCCAGGCAACGCTGGGTACCCATGCTAGTATATATATATATATATATATATATATATATATATATATATTATGCATACAAATATATGTGTATATATACACATATGTACACACACACACGTATGTATACATACACATATGTACACACACACACAACCTCTGTCAATAACATTTGCAAATAAATTTGCATCATTGCAACAGCTGCTTGATTTTCCTTTACAGCGACCATCAGTCTTGACTGGAATTTGAGTATCAATAAGCCTCCCCAAGGTCCCAGATATCTTCGCACTTATGCAGCGAGGTCTGGTCAGTGCTCACTCCTTGGGTTTTCCTTCCTTCTTGACTCTACTTGGCTATTCGGTCTCACAATTTTGGGAGGAGCAGTGGTGTGGTAATGGGGAATGGGGTGGGGTTAGGTATGCAGCTATAATTTTCTTGGTTCCATGTAGCGCTTCTTGTTTTGTCTCTGCAGCAGTTTGTCTGGCCTGCGCTTGTTGTTCATGTGTTAGTCCCCACATTCAAGGGTTTTCCTAAATATTTAAGCTGTTTTCATTATTGTTGTTCGTTGTATTTTTCCAGCCATTCCTCTGATTCCAATTTCCCTCATTCATTTTTCAAAGTTTTTCGGGATTATACTAAGTGCTCCTTCTATTCTAGGTATTATTTTTATTTTCTTCATCTTCCATATCCCTTTCAGTTCTGGCTAGCTCTGCATATTTGCTCCGCTTCTCCTTTTCTTTGATATTCACTCTGAGGTCAGCTGAAACAGCAAAGTCTACGATTTGACAGGACTTTTTTTTCTTGTAAATTATTACGCCATCCGGTCTTTTTGCCTGGATGGGCTTATCAGCTTGTATTCCATGTCCCATAGAATTTTGTGGTTCTCCATTTCAAGTATTATTGCCGGCTCTTGTTTGTACCAATTGTCTGTGCGTTCGAGATACAGTTGTTTGCATAATTCCCAGTGTACTGCCCTTCTTACTTGGTCGTATCTGTTTTTGTATTCCTTTGCGGCTAGTTTGCTGCATTCGTTTACTATATGGTTTATCGTTTCATCTCTTTATCCACAGTCTGCATTTACTATTTTCTTACGTTTTATCGATTTTTGCTTGGATGTGGTTGGTTCTTATCGAGTTATCTTGTGTTGCGTTATTAGGGATTCAGTTTATCGGCTTATATGTCCTTTTCGCATCAATGTCCATGTGTTTTCGTTATTCTCATCTTTTGTCATCCTTATGAATCTTCCGTGTAGTTGTTTTTCTTCCCATTTTTATTTTCTCGTCTTATCTTTAATCTGTCTGTTTTCTGTTTTGTTGATTTTTTTCAGTGTCCTTCGCTGTCATGATTATAATTTTCTCGTCCTATCCTTTGCGTTTTCACTTTCTGTCTTTCAGTGTCTATTGCTGCAGTAATTATTCTTTCGGTTCTCTGCATTATGTATTTTTCTAATTATGTTCTTGTGCCATGCACGCAATCTTTTATACAAACTAGTCCTCCCCGCCTTCTGTTCTTTTCACGAAGTCGGTTAACATCGTCCTTTGGGTGTAGTACACTGGGCATGGTCATGAGTTTCCTGGCCTGTCTCAGTTCTTCTTTGGTGCACCCTAAAAACTGTCCTGAGTATTTTATTAGTGATACTGCCTACGTCGATATACATTTTATTAAGTTTCTTCTATATAATTTTGTTTCTAGAAGTTTTCTTGTTCTACAGCGGTATTCCTTTCCAATTCTCTCTTTCATTTCTGTGGCTTTGATGGTGCCTGCTTCTAGATCTCCTTAGTATTTATAGGCGTCTTGTTCCCCTAGGATCCTCATCTCCATTTGATTGGGTAGTTCCATGCCTTCTGTTGTCCTCAGTTTTCCCTTTCTCATAACTATTAGTGCGCATTTTCCCATACCAAACTCCATTTGGTTATACTGGTTGAAGATCCTGGTAGTGTTTTCTTTTCGGTTCTTGCAAAAAGTTTCAGGTCCTCAATATATATTAGGTAATTCATTTTTCCTCTGTATTAAATAACTTGTATCCATATTATTATTATTATTATTATTATTATTATTATTATTATTATTATATACACGAAGATACTAGTGTTTAATCCTTTCGGAAATCATCAGTGCAGGGTTACACGATTACTGTGCTCAACAATAAGAAATGAGTTCTTAAGGGGGCTGGCATTATTAATACTATAATAATTTTTAAATACCAATGGGTACTAGTGTTTTATCCTTTCGGAAATCATCAGTGTAGAGTTACACGATTACTGCCGGTCGGGAGATTCAAACCTGACCACGGAGCCATCTCTGTCTTCATAGCAAGGAACAAACCACGTATATATATATATATATATATATATATATATATATATATATATATATATATATATATATATTCTTGCCATTATTATATATATTCTTGCCATTATTATATATTCTAGTACAATCAAGTATGAGAAATAAACCGCATTGATATTTCACGTGTCAAACTTCATATCACATGTATTCAACGACAAAAAGTTATGTCTATATCGATGCAACAATTTAGAGCTAGAAAGTTAACTGCTTATCTCTCTCTTATTTCTTATCCCTCTCTTTCTACTCCACCTCGGCCTTCAAAATTTTACCCATCTCACGCTCTTCTTTTCCAAGTTTCTCTTTCTCACCACCCTCCTTCTATTCCTGTTCGTGTCGGGTTTAATATTTAAAACTCCTCCTCAACCCTTAATTTTAAACTCCTCCTTCACCCCTATCACCTTCGAATGTCTTTTGGAACTTAACTGCTGCTGATATCAGATTGAAATTGTTTTTCCTTTTTTTTCGTGCTTTTTCTAATATTTTTTCCTAATCATAATAATTATTTCTGTAAAGTATGATGAAATTATCGGATCATTGATACGGTTTGGTAATCGAAACATGTGTAACTAAACAAACAAAACGTTTTGCAGTAGTATTGAGCACTCTCTTCAGGTTTAATTACCATTTTATATATATATATATATATATATATATATGTGTGTGTGTGTGTGTGTGTGTGTGTGTGTGCTTTTAAGGATGCACATATGTATACATATCACTGATATTTTTTTCTTAATCCTATACTAATCACCATAAAGTCACCTGACGAATTTGGCAACTGTAATTCCACATACATCTGTCGCCCTCCTTGTACTCGATGCCAACTGCAAGCCATGCGTTGCGATCCGTAATGCAGAAGGACGGGATCATTTTGACTGAACAATTTGTCCACTTCGTTCCCTATTTCCGCTAGAGTATAGATTACAGAGGTTCTATCCTATTAACTGTCTAATGATGTCATGCTCTATTATCCATAAGGTCATCACTAATCTTGTCATTTAATCTGATTCTTCTCACAACTAATACCTTATTTCTCCTATGTATTTTCTTAGTAAATGGATAATAGTAGGCAGTGGCCGAGAGTCAATAGTTATAAGAGTAAATAAAATTACAACTGCTAACGAGTAACATTTTTGTGGGGTAATATTTTCTGGGATGAATATTGTCTGATATTAATCGTGAATTATTCTCTAAACATTTCCTACTAGGCATGTTTTCTGAATCTAAATGCAAATTCCATGGACAATTTTTTTCTCATAACTGCCTGCCTCTGAAACTCTGTTCTGCTAACCTATTTCCTATTGACTACGTTATGGTTGTCTTAAAGTCCAATGCAAACAAGTTCTTCTTCAGCTGCTCTCTAAATAATCCACTTCTACCTCATTTCTACCACAAACTATACGCTGTTGTCTCAGCAACTACAGTACACTCATTTACCTTTATCCCCGAGTGGATTTCGGGTCCTGATTAATGGTTACTCCTATGTAAAAAAGATATATTTTGTCGAACTCGGGAATCTTTCTACAAGAAAGATTATAAAGTTGGACAAAATATATCTCATCTCATAGTAAAACAATAAGATTTTGAGTTCGATAAGATACTACTGAAGAAAGTTGGAGGTTACATCGACTGAAACTTTGTGCAAATAAGCCTCCAGATGTGAACAATAATAAACAGAATAAACAAAAACATGGATGCTGAACGTATACATATTTAAATATATATACATAGATTACTTAATAGATGTAATATTATACTCATGATAGACCAAATTAAGTTCTCGAACACGAATGTGTTCCACCACTTTATATCATTCGAGCAACCATATATATTGAAAACTATATGAACTTTCCCCACCACATAGACATTACAAATAATGCTGAAGAACTTCTCGTCCGAACGAAGGAACAAGAAACCCCGTTTTCACATCGAACATACCAGATATTTCCAAATGTATTTGTAGTAATAATTTATTTTCTTCGGAAATTAATCAACATGATGAAGCCCTCTTAATAGGGACATTGTTGTTGTTAGTAACCTTCGTCTCGGGACACGATGGTGTAGCAGTGGAGTTACATAACCTTGTCAGGGTGGATAACGATTGCCTGTGCAACATTTTACTTTTCTCCTAGAAACCAGATGAACAAAACGACAAATAGAGACGATACAGATTGGCTTTAACTGCACTGTGAGAATTACCGGTGATAACAATATAAAGTCAGGCCATCTTAGGGACCCCGTCTCCAGATTTTCTGTTGGGGTTTACTTCCTTAGCCTTTTCCTTGGTGAGGTAATCTCGCAAGGCAGCTTAGGTTTTGAATCAGTTGTCCTCACCTCGGTGGACTGCTATCATCAGTTGACGAGTCTCACTTGCCCGAAGCGATCGGTTTTAAGGCGTCAGTGGACCACCTTTGCCCCTTCTCCCAGTTAGTATAATCAGTTTCGCCGGGCTTAGTAGCTAAACAACACGAGAAGGGCAGGAGCTGGACATATTTGTCAGAGACTGTTTAAGACGCACACTATGAGGGCATTTTTAAGGAGATTCAGTTCATCCCGACTATCAACCTCGATTGTGACAACAATTGAAACCATAAAATAAATAGTGACAAACATCGAGGAATTCAGTAATATTTCAGTTTTTTCTTGTTATTTCCCATATTGCTCCTATGCGGGTTGTAATTATTATTTAATATTAAAATATTTAAATCACTGCGGAGTAATATTTTTACCAGGCGAAGAGAAGGTACTAACACATGTTAAAAAAAAAAACACGGACAGAAGAGGCTAACGCAGTTTTTAATTTTATCTTGTCTAATAGTACGTATCGCATGAGTTACACACTGGAAATATCGGTGTAAGTCAAGAATGTAGTACCTGCTATAAAATTAGTGTGAAACAAGTGGGGAAGGGGGAAGCAAATCAATTATCGAAGTTGAAAGAACGAGTGATACGCTGGAGATTTTATCAGGGAGAAAATTGCTCCCAATTAGAGATTTATGTTTTGTGTACTAAGTGCAAAACAAGACCGTAAAACACGGGGCAAAACAGATTTGGATCAGGCAAACATTTTCAATTAACATGAGGAGTGGGGAAGTGCAGATGGGACGGAAAAGAAAAAATTAATGTACTAACGATGAAAAATAAAAAATAAAATGTATATCACGTATCTAAGAATTGACTTATATTAGAAGAATTTATATGCGAATAATGATATATATATATATATATATATATATATATATATATATATATATATATATACATGGGCATTTACATGTAGGTATTAAATAATTATTATTATAGCAAATAATTTTGTCAGACCCTTTAAGAAACTCGTTTCTTATAGTTGAGCACTTTCAGTTGAATAAAAGTCGATCAATTTAGCTCTTAATGATCAGATCATCATATAATGATCAGATCACTCTGAGAGATATTAAAAAACATTTTTTTTAAATAAATGTTTAAAATTCAACATCATTTCTCGCGGTTAACAGGACCAGAATGGATTAGGTCCCTGCTAATGAAGCTATGTATGGCTTCTGTCGCCGGGTTCGAATCTATCGCCTGGTGTTAATCGTGACACACCGCACCGATGATTCTCGAAAAGATGAAACACTGGTGTCTCTAGGTATTTAATAATTTTTATTATTGTAAATAATCATTCATATATATATATATATATATATATATATATATATATGTGTGTGTGTGTAATTTTAGTAATTCAATAAATGTAAAATTTATGTCGTGAAATGGTTAAATTTCAAATGAAGAAATTTGTATTATTATATGTAAGACAAAGAATACATTTTAAATATTTGATTTGTTGGATAACTTTATTCTGAAGAATATATATATATATATATATATATATATATGTGTGTGTGTGTGTGTGTGTGTGTGTGTGTGTGTGTACGTGCGTGTACGTGTGTGTGTACGTGTAACGAATTAGTGACAAAAAGAAAGAGGGAGGAGATAGAAAAAGCAGACAAGGAAGAAAAGTATAGAGAAACAACGACATAAAAATACACGTAGAAACTTCATGTGCATGGATAAGTCGTTTTTTAATCTGATGTTTTTATGGTAAACAAAAAGTTGAAGATGCAAAATATGAATAAAAATATATTAGACAATAAAAATAATATTAAAATTATATTGTGCGTCTAAAAAGTTGACATAGACGATATATTAGAAAATATTTATATATGGATAACGTTATATACACACACAGACACACACACATATATATATATATATATATATATATATATATATATATAAAGAAAATAAGAGAGACAGGCAAACAGAGAGAGAGAGAGAGAGAGAGAAAGGGGGGGCAGAGAGACGGACAGCGGATCAACAACATAAAAATTCACGTAGAAATATTCAGAGTAATTGTTGTTTTTATATTGGGTTTTATCGTGTATATATATATATATATGTATATATATATATATATACACGCATACATACTCTCTCACACACACAAACACACACACATATATACATATATATATATACGAGATTCCGTCAATAAGTTCCAAGAATTTTTCATACCTGTATTTATAATTGTGGTACACTCTTGAAAATTAAGTATGTTATCACTAAGGCTAGGACAACAGCATATTCTTTTCATTGTTTTGACTCTCGGATGTGTATCCGTTGATATATCATATGCTTTTATATAAAGTTATGTGGTTCTTGGTTGATTAAATGTGTCTTACTCTGTCGGATATATACTCGATAGTGAGAACAATGAAAAGAATATGCTGTTGCTATAGCCCCAGTTATTACTATCTATCTCATAAGATTACTGACTAATTTCCATGATTTCAGGTTCAAATGAACAGATACAGCAGGAATTGGAATACATCCTACTAAAATGTGATCATCATAACTGGTGAATTTCAAAAAGGCAGGTTAGACGTCAGAACACTTTGGAATAAGGATATGCAATAAAATTCTGTTTGAAACTTGAAAAAAATACTATAGAAACGTATTGAATAGGTTTTGGGCTATCTTATATGAATCGAGCATCAGTTTTTGAGTACCATAATGGATTCAAATAAGGCAAGGAGTCTGTGAAGGATGATGGGCGGTGTGAAAGGAGTAAGGAAATAAAACCCCCAGAGTTGATTGGCTAAATAAATACTTGCATGGATAAGGACCTTCGTGTTTCTATAGAGACAATACGCGCACAGTTTGATATCAGTGTAGGAACTATACGCACAAAATGTCACGCGAAAACATTGCGAGAAGTTTGTCCAAAGGCCGCTCCATAGTTGTCGCAAACTATTTGACTAAGATGGGCATTAAGACAGTTCCCCACCCTCCCTATAGTCCAGACCTTGATCCCTGTGACTTTTGATTATTTCCGAGGTTCAATGAAAACCTTAGAAGCTGTCGTTATGAGACAATTAATGGGGATTAAAGGGGCGTTCCAGAAGTTGTTTGAACAGTACAGCCACATTCATCGTTTCACTTATTTTTCGAACACCGAATTAAGACCAAGACAATGTTTATTGCTAGCGTTGATAAAGAGGACTAGAATTTTATTTGTTTACTGCAAATAAAAGTGTCCATAGGAGAAGTGTGTTGAAACTTATTGCAGGCACCTCGTATGTGTATACGTATATTGTGTACATACATGCACATATATATGTATACTGTACGATTAAAATAATTATGTATTTATAAATATTTATATATATATTATATATAATAAAAGAATATATATATGTATATATGTGTATATATATATAATACTAAAACTCTGTCGTTCTTGGTTGTTTGCTTGTTTGCTTGCGAAATATCCTCCTCCTTCTACTACTACTATTACTTCTCTTCTTTACAACTACTATTACTTCTCTTCTTTACAACTACTACTACTACGCCTTCTCTTCCTCCTCTTACTACTACTACGCCTCCTCTTCCTTATCCTACTATTACTACTACTGGTTGACATGTATTTCCCCTACTACTACTCTAAACAGAACGACTCATAGAAACCTATCTACATATTTTTTTCCATTTGAATATACTTTCATAGAAATGTTTCTGTTATGTCACAAAAAACACTATTTTCTTTACGTCACAAGTGTCATACTCATACATTAATTCCATAGCTAATATAACATACTGACCCCTTAGGGGATGTTTTGCAACTATTCTATATTACAACTATACTGTCGCATTTTTCTCACAAATAAATCAACTTTGACCTGTTGACAACGTATTTTTTTTACTGTGTACGTTTTCAGCGGCCTAATTTTTTTTCGTTTTAAATTATCCAAATAAACAATTGGTAATACTTTCTGCATTTTATTTTACATCGTTCATTTCCGTATTACGTTTAAATTATTTTAATGCAATTTTCTTACAAATAAATGTACTATTTTACAATGTATTGTTTTACTGTGTACATTTTCAGGGACCCAATGTTTTTATTTTATTTTTTTCCACGTTTATCTTAGATATTTCAAAATTTGAATTTAACTTTAAGTATTATGGTATGTGTTCAGTGCACATTTACCTATAAGTATGACAAACCACTTATAATTCAATGACTGTAAGTTTTTTTCAAGATTAACCAATAATAAACAGAACGACTCATAGAAATCTATCTATATTCTTTTTGACTTTTAATATACTTTCATGGAAATGTTTCTGTTATTTCAAAAAAACTATTTTCTTTACGTCACGAGTGTTACGCTCATACATGAATTCCATAGCTAATATAAAATACTGAACCAACGGGTCACGAGTAGTCTAGTATATACATAAAGATAGAAAGATATAGATTGATAGATGGATTGAAGTTATAAATCTTTCTAAAATATAAATGCAATGTAGAGTTTTCATAAGAATATGGTGGGATTAGTTGACGGGTTCATTTTTTAACATTTTCCCAAAAAATATTATTAATTTTATTTAAAAACACGACTGAAATATTCTCATTGCACGGTTAGAAAAACTTAGATTGACATTTTTGATTGTGCTGTCTCAATCCTCTCCATGGTTGTTTTTTTCATAACGGAAAACGAATAATATCTTTTAATTTTTTTATAATAAGATGCAAGTGAAAAACACCTTAGATTCTCGTAACGCCTCTCTGTCTGCCATATGTACTTCTATCTCTCTTACTCTCTCTCTTTCAGATTTTCTCTCTTTTCTTTTTTTTTTTTTGTTTCTCTCTCTATATATATGTGCCTTACAGATGAGATTTTTCTCGCCATGTCATTCATATTAAAAGCCTACGTTTTTTATTTAAAAATTATTTCAAGCTAACATCTTCGCATGCTCTGTCATGGATATGCGATCGACTCAATGAAGGTTAATTAAGTTTTATACTACTTTTAAAACGAACTTTCATTAGTTAGTATATATTTTTATGGTTTCTTATTAGATGATTCGATTCATATAACTATTACGCTACATTCTATCCATGCATAGTTTTAACATTGTTCATAATTGCTGAAGATGAAAACGTACTAGCACTTGAACATGTTTATATATACATATGTCTATATATTTATATATCTATATGTATATATACATATATATATATATATGTGTGTGTGTGTGTGTGTGTGTGTGTGTAAGTGACCTAGTCTCTGTATATGCAAACATCTCTGCCAAAATCCTCTGTGAATATTTAGTGTACATTAAACTTTAAACTAAATGCATGTAATATTTAAACGCCAGCAAAACTTTCGATTTGGTTTTGGTAAAGATAGCTGTTAAATGGTCAAAATCGAGCAAGGAAAACAGTTTTCGTTAGTAGAACTAAATTAACCAACTTCTGAGCATGCGCATATATGCATTTTAGCTTGATGTCGCCCGCTCAGTTTTTAGCATTTCATTTAAGTGTGGCAGGTTATCTCAATATTCTATAAGAATCTTTCACTTAGTGATACAAACACAAGTCAAAGATTGTTTCAGCAATGTCCCCCACTATTTCACCATCTAGTGATAGCTCAGATGGAAAGGACAGAGAATTAATCGCTCAATAACGGCTTAGGCTGTAACGCAGAATGTTTGGATTTCGAATTCTCGGTAATAGGACCGAATCAACTTTTTAAACTTTTGAAATCATAACTTTAGAAAGCTATCTATATATTGGGTACAATATAATTATCAATAGAGAATTTGCGTTGAAATGATAAATACGGAATTTGTATGAAGTAAAATATCATATTTAAGCTTATTTTACAAGTATAAATATTTGATTCTATGCATACAACTTGAAACCTGGCTTTTTCTTTATAGAACGGTATGCTCGTCTTGTGGAGGTCTTCAGGGAGGCCATACTGTCATGTTGTCGAACATTAGAGACTGTCTCAACATCGCCTTATAACCAATAGTCCTAGGGGCTCAAATCTTACGAGAAAAGGGCCCGATATTGTAGGGTACAAAAAGCGGCAAATCTCTATTTTAGAAGTTCTGCGGGTTTTGACCCATGTGCTAGTGTAGAGTCCTGGGTGAACATGACTTTCTTGGATCATAATTCTTAATCCATAGTAAAAAAAAACTTCCTGTAGAATTTTCTAGATATTCCGCTGTATTGATCTTCAGGTCCACTTCAGTGAAATGAAAGAACGTGCCTTTTCCATCGCTGGAAACAACTCTAAAGATAATGACAGAGCAGAAAGTTTAGTCTGCATTACTCTAGGAAGACCAGAAGGGTCATTGATGATAACTATCGAGTTTCTGCAGTTTGAGGCTCGTCTACCACGAGCTTTTTTCTTGTCTACAAAAATGTGTACGGTACCACCGTGGTGTTTCAGTTGATTGAGTAGCATTTACGAATAGTTTTAGATTTCGCTGTAAGAATGTAACGATATAGTCTGGAATATTACTTCACCTAAAGATATTTCTGTACTGCATTAGATATTGTAATTTTGGTCATATTCCGTTTTGTAGGGGGGGGGGGTTCAGCCCTTGAGTGACGGATTTGCTGCAATGAACCATTTCAAGTAATGGAGAAACCTTCTGGTGCGAATTTTATCATTTCTCAGACTGCAAGCCTTTCATTGGATGTCTTTGCCTTCCCTTTAATTCGCTACAACACGATAAACAGTTACAGTAGCATAGCCAGTTTCTCTGATAATATCAGACGTCTTACGTGCGGCACGAATCAATTTAGCAACTAACATTTCAGAGTGATAATGCCGCTTTAGAATACCTAAATTACGGATTTAAATTACTGCCAATGTATTGTTTATATATATATATATATATATATATATATATATATATATATATATACTATAATATTAAATAAACCTTGTGTGTATGTGAGTTCGTTCCCTATAGATTTGAAAACGGCTGAGTTGATTTTTTATGAAATTTATGATTTTTATGGAATTTCACACGATAGCACCTTATGTGCATGAAAGTGTTCTTAGATAGGTTTTGTCTCGGAATATCTTCGATAAGTATGGATAATCGAAATAATCCGATAAAAGAAGGAAGAGGCGATTTTGATTAAAGTTAACATTTAACACAGCCTAACATCACAAGCGCAAACCTGTTCTATTTTTTTTTTAGATATTTACGTTCCAAATCTTATAGGATTAGTTGAACGAGTATAGTACAATCATATGTACTCAAATACTTGACGACTGTCAATTCATCGACCGTACATGTCAAATTCATCGTTTCACTTACGACGTTCAATGTTTATTGGTAATGTTGATATGCTAAGCATTTGCAACATTTGTCCATTTACGCATACTAAAATGAAAACAGAAGAACAAATCCCGTGAAACAAATTATCAGAAATTATCTAAATGTAAGAATGGAAACTACGTTCTTATACGTCATCACACCAATCACGATAAAACACAAAAGAAAACTACTCTATGCTTGAGAAAAATTAATATCCATTATTACTGATAACTAGGGCTATGACAACAGCGTATTCTTTTCCTTGTTTTGATTCTTAGGTATATATCCATTGATATCTTATATGTTTTTTTATGTAGAGTGATGTTGATCTCGGTTGATTAATTCTGTCTAACTGTATCAGATATATACTCGATAGTCAAAACAATGCAAGGAATATGCCGTTGTCATAGCCCTACTGGTAACTAGGGCTATGAACAGGGCTATGACAACAGAATATTCTTTTCATTGTTTGAACTTTCGAGTATATATGCAACACAGTTAGACAAAGTTAATCAACTGAGAGCCATATCACTCAATATAAAAGCATCAACATTTTAATCCACATTTGTCATCAATTGAAATGAATGGCTCTCGTCTTCAGGAGGCCTCAAGTTTTGACAAGCTTCTGGGCTTGACCATTACTCCTGATCTTAAATGGAACACGTATATCAAATCTGTTGCCAAGGCCGCTGGAAAAATGGTGGGATCTTTCTATCGATCCAGTAGATATCTCACTGCTGATGCTATTCTCTATCTATATAAGAGCCAGGTACGTCCAAGGATGGAATACTGTTGCCACATCTGGGCAGGAGCTGCTAGAAAGGACTTGTCCTGCCTTGATAGAGTTCAAAATAGACTTCGTAGCCTCGTAGGAGATGTCCTTTTCTCCTCCTTACAACCTCTATCTCACAGAAGAGATGTTGCGAGTTTGTCTCTGATGTATCGTTATTTTCATGGAAAGTGTTCAACTGAGCTTCAATCTATGGTCCCCCCTCGCCAAACTTTCACAAGAAACACTCGTCTAGCTGTAAACACTATCAATAATTTCCCCCACTCTTTATCTGTGCCTAAACCTAAACATAGATTCCATGAACAAAGCTTCTTTCTTAGAACTGCACGCCTGTGGAATTGTCTTCCGTTTTCCTGCTTTCCGGCTGACTACAATATGGTTGTGTTCAAGTCTAAGGTAAATAAGTTCTTGATGAGCCGTTCCATATAAGTTATTAAATTTACCAAATTTTCATTACTAATGATTACTATATTGACCAACTTCTACTGTACACTCTTTAACCGTTATCCTTGAGTGGCCTCTGGGCCTTGATAATGTGGTGATGCCTTTGTAAAAAAAAAAAAAAAAAAAAAAAAAATCACACCCGAGAGTCAAAACAATGAAAAAAACACGCTGTTGTCATAGTCCTACTGATAACTTACCTTATGGTGTTTCAATTTAGCTAGTTATATATATATATATATATATATATATATATATATATATATACATATATATATATATATATATATATATTACCACGTCAAGCATGGCATCTGATCAAAGGTTGTTCGAGAACTGAAGACAAAAGTGAACATTAGCGTTTATATCTATCTAAAGATCGACATATCGCATTATAACAGAACAATTTTAGATTCGTTTGAAATATTAAATTTTATATTAAGGAAATATCAATTGCGTTCTGTGAATAAGAACACCAGTCTACTAGATTCATTCATACATAAAATATACTTTATTCATATACCCTTTATTATGAAGACAAAAATATAAGTCACGCACTGGTACACGTAAACACTACTAAAGATATACTTAAGTTTAGGATTTAAAAAAAATGATGAATTAATAAAAATGAAATCTAGTATTTATTAGAAATAAGAGAACTACACAACGAAGAATAATAAAAAGGACAAAGTAAATTTCGATCTAAGACATATAAAAGGTTACTTGAAAAAATAATCGGGATTTAAATGAGATTTAAAGTAAATGTAGACTGTGTACAAAGAGACGGAATCTACAATACACACAGGTAAATATATATATATATATATATATATATATATATATATATACAAACACAAAAACACACACACATACACAGACACATATATATATATGTATATATATATATATATATATATATATATATATATATAAGGTTGGTGCAAAAATTATGTTATTTTTAACTTTATGTCGAAAAACGATATTATTTTTGCACCAACCTTATGCATATATATATATATATATATATATATGTGTGTGTGTGTGTGGGTGTGTGTGTTTCTGTGTGGATGCCTATATATGTATCTCTACTTATATAAAACGAACTTTGTGTGTGTATGTCTGTGTATGAAAGGCAGAGCGAGTTCTCTCTAGATTCTGAAATGACTCGGGCGATTTTATTGTAATTTCACCCTATTGCACTTTATTTGTGTAAATATTTTCTTAGATTGCTTATTTTATCACAATATAAGTATCGGAAGTCTATAATCGAAAGAATCCGATTAAAAAGTTTTATACGGTTTAACATCGTAAACGCGTTTGATACGTTTATCACTGCAAAAGCAGAAAGGTCCGGATTATAAAATCATATTAATTTTCATACTCCTTTTAAAACAAAGATTTACTTCACCAGATTTTAAGCTTCTAAATAGCTGGATATGTACTGCCTATTTTAAAATCCTTTTATCTCTTATAGGTTTATAAGAGTAATCGTCGATGATCAAAAGCTTATAGTACCAATGCTGGCGTTTCTCAGGGTTCAATCCTGGTTCAACTTTTTCCCTGATCTTCGTCAATTAACTTTCCAAATCACATTCTTAGATCCTTCGCATACATTTTTTTGCAAACTGCACTACTTTCTATGGCAACACATCAAATGCCAGGAATGAACAATGTCTCTCCGATTCTCTATCTTCTGGCATTGAGCACGTGCTACTATAGAGGTAAAAGGTGAACTGATTAGATTTTAATGCATCTGAAACTAAGCTTCTCTCTTTCCGTCAACAAGCCTCTGACTCCCACTTGGCCCCAATTGAAATAAATGGCACGAGTTTTTGGGAAGTACCATGTTATGACAAGCTTCTTGGACTGATCTTAATTCCTGATCGTAAATTGAATACATACACCAAATTCGTTGCCAAGATCGTCAGAAAAAAAAATTGCATCAGTATATCGCTCCAGTACGATATATCACTGCCGGTGCAATCTTCTACCTGTATAACAGTCAGGTGCGTTCTAGGATGGAGTGCTGTTGCCACATCTGGATATGAGCTATCCAGAGTACTCTATTATGTCCTGACAGAGTTCAACGCCGGCTCCGAAATGCCCTCTTCTCTTCCTTGGAGCCTCTTTTTCACAGAGGAGACGTTGCGTCGCTGCCTTACCGTTATTTTCATTTCAAGTGCTCGTCTGAGATTCAATGTATGGCCTCCTTGCCAAACAATCACCAAAAACACTCGTCTTCTACAACTTCTATTAACAATATGTCTGTGCCTAAATCTAAACGCAGAGTCCATTAACCAAGCTTCTGTACTAGAACTGTTCCCCTATGAAACTGTTCTTTTTTGTTTATTTTACAAAATAGCCACCATTTATCAAGGCTCGGATGCCACTCGAAGATAAGGGTTAATGAATGTAAAGTGGTGTTTAGTAAGTGTTAATGGTATAGAATGGATATAATTTAAATTATTTAAGGTGACAGCTAAGCAAGAACTTTTTCAAATTGGACCTGAAGGATACCATATTGAAATCTGCTGGAATGCAGGCCAACGAAATAGTGTTCCACGTGCAGTCAGTTTCAGAAAAGAAGCTTTGTTCATGGAATCTGCGTTTCGAATTAGGCACAGACAGAGAGTGGGGTAAATTGTTGATAATAGTTTTATGTAGTTGCGTGTTTTTGTATGAAAGTTTTGAAAAAAAGGGAACAATAGATTGGAGCTCAGACGAGCCATGAAAATAACAATAGAGCAGAGACAGGCTCGTAACGTCTTTTCTGTAAATAAGAGGTTAAAAGGCAAGATCAAACGGCACCATCTACTGAGCCTAAGCCGATTTTGAACTCTATCAAGGCAAGATAGGTCGCGCCAAGCAGTTCCTGTTCATTTTCCCAATGACCTTGGCAACAGATTTGATGGACGTGTTTTATTTTAGATCAGCAGTGAAAATCAGTTCCAGAAGCTAGTCAAGGCATGATTCTTTCCCACGACGAGAATCATTCATTACAATTGGGGTCATATAGGGTCCAGAGCGATTAAAATGAGAGAAGCTTGGTTTAAGATGATGGCCTGCTTTCACTGTTTTTTTTCCTCACATAATGCTTTCGGTAATATTTCCCTTAATCAGTAATTATATTTCTACGTGTTAACAACTCATCTTAATACTTAAAGAGAAGAATTAACAATATCCATTTAATTGGATACCAAAATATGTTATCACTAGGGCTGTGACAATAGAATATTCTTTTTATTGTTTTTCTCTCGGGTATATATCCGACACAGACACAATTAATCAACCGAGAACCAAATCCGTCTATATAAAAACATATAAGATGTTGACGGATATATACTCAAGAGTCAAACAATGAAAAGAATATGCTGTTGTCACAGCCCTAATTATCACTTATTCAAAAGTTATAACTGTAGTTCGATCATTCTTTAAAGTAAATTACTGATTATAATATTAATATACATACATATAAATATGTAGTTACAGTAAGGAATTATCTGTGCCTAAACCTAAACGTAGATTCCATGAACAAAACTGCTTTCTTAGAATTGCACACGTGTGGAACTCTCTTCCGTTCACCTGCTTTTTAGCTGACTACAATATGACCGTCTTCAAATTCAATGTGAACAAATTCTTGATGAGCTGAGCCTTCCCCTTAAGTAATCCAATTTTACCAAATTTTCACTTCTAACGATTACTACGATATTATCCTTTTGACCAGTGTACAGTCTTTAACCTTTATCCTCGAGTGGCCACTGGGCCTTGATAAGTGGTGATTCCCTTGTAAGAGACACTTGGGTATGTTCGAGAACATACTGTAGTCCGGGTAACGTGCGATCATGGAAAGCAGGTGACTGATGCAATACGGAAGCAGACAGAAATAATTCTACTTATGGTTTCGTATTTCGTTGTGTTGGGAAGAAGATACGTCTGGATACAATGGTCACGATAATCGACAAGTGATGACACTGCTCGGACAGAAAGAAACTGCAGTCTACTGTCTAAACAACTACAAAGAAAGCTATGACAATATATTAAACTCTTTATTCGAGAGACATCGTTAATATGGCTTTGAACTAAAGGGTTATCTTGATAGACATGTGGCACCTGATCATCATCAAACTGCTCAGCAAAGAATAAACCAAAGAGCATAGCAACATGGAACGTAAGAAGCCTGCACCAGATCGGCAAATTTGGCAATGTTAGAATGTAAATAAAGAGAATGGGGATTGACATCTTAGGACTCGCGGAGTGAGATGGTAAGGAACAGAAGATTGTACATCACGTGGTTATAAAATGTTCTTCGCGGAGAGGTTCTGGCATGGTAATTTCATCCAACATTGTAAAGACACTAAAATTCCACTGGCCAGCATCAAATTGAACTACGGCAGTGACTCTCAGTGCCAAAAATTTTTACACCAGCATCCTACAAATATATGCCACAACATCGAACATGATGGTGTAGAACTAGAGATGTTCTATGAAAAACTGAAAGAAACTATGAAGTAAATGAAATCATACGATGTCAAAATTATAATGGGCGATTTTAATACTAAATTTAGAGGAAATATAATTGTAAACATTGTTGGCTTACATAAACTCGGTGAAATTAACGAAAAGGGGATAACGGTTGTCGTCTGGCCTCAGAAACGAAATTTCACTTTCCAAACAATCAGATTTATATGTGCGTTTTACAAGAAAATAATAAAATTCATAACTTAACTTTTCCTCTCAGCAAGGTCGGCCGCCGCTTACCGGACATGCAATAATGCTTACAAATTAGCACAGGCATATTTGCCCGGCATAACTCAGTGTTTCAGAGGTCTTATTCTCCCCCCAATGGGAAGCCCTGGGGATAACGGTCGGTGGAATAGTGTATGGAAATGAATCTATTTCAACAAATACACTGTATGAGAGTCATCCCATAGAAAATAAACATGGAGGAGTCCAGGTGATAAACAGCATAACCAAATCGATTACACCCTGGTCCAATACACCTGCTGAATTGCAGTCAAAGCAGCAATTTCTATGCCAGGAGTGGACTGTGCTAGTGGCCATATCCTTATTGTATGCACTTTCAAATTGAAGTTGAAAATCTTTAAAACTAGAAAACATCAACAAAATTATAATTTCAAACTGTTAAAGACAGACATTGCACTTAAGGACAGATTTTCAGTGGTGGTTAACAAGCATTTTTCGACCTTGGAGACGTTCACCGATGTAGACGATCAATAGGAACATCTGAAGAATAGCATCGATGAGGTAATAGAGGAGAACGTAATTCTAAAACATAAGAAAGAGCACAAGATATAGATAACACAAAAATGATTGACAAAATGAACACTAGACAAAAAGCAAAGGACGGCCTAAGTTATTCAGTTTGTCATAGACAAAAAAATAAAGAAGATAATATGATGAGTCAAAAGAGGAGTGACTTAGTGAGCACTGCGATGAAATTAAGAGGACCAAAACATAGTAAATACATGCACAGTTAGATCAATGAAATCAGAGGCAAGAAATCATCTTCTCATAGCTCCTGTATAATATCAAAAGATGAGAATCTCCTGAGTGATAAAACAGAGCGGCAGAAAATATACAAGACCTCTTTCATCAGGACAGAGGAAAGCAGCTTTAGATTACCAAACCGATTAAACGACAACCGGCAGAAGTTGAATATGCCATCGGAGAAATGAACAGAGGGGCGGTTGTTGAACCGGACCATATACTTGTGGAAACACATGAGGCACTTGATAAATATTGATTGAGCATTAGTACCCTGTCTTTTCTCAATAGAATTTATGACACTAGAAAGATGCGCGCAGATATGTTTATCTCCACATTCAACCCGCACCCTAAAAACACCGAACAACCATGCGTGAATATCACTGAATGATTATCCTGATGAACACTATATTGAAGCCACTACTGAAACTACTAATGATGAGGATGTGAAACAAAATACAATCTGAAATATCAGAAGATCAATTTGAATTTGCCGCAGACAAGGGAAAACCAAATGCCATATTCTCAAGGACGATGCTTTAGAGGTTAAATTAGAGTGTCCTTTAATTACGAACTCATCGAGGGAAGTAATCGGTCCAATGCCAGTTTTGCTTAGGGATAATAGGTGTGGTTTAGTCTCCTGTGCCGATAGAGTTTGAACCTCTGGAAGGGTGAAACGTAGAACCTTGATGTTGCAGAAGGAAAGATGGTGGTGGGGATCTACATTGGGAGTTGAAGGTCTGGGTTTAATCGAGTATTTTTTCTGGAAACCTATCATGATTGATATTTGGGATTTGTGGAATAAGTAGACAGACTTGCTTAGAGCAGAAGAGAGACGGAAAGTAAAAGAAAAATAATTTTTTTGTAGCACATGATTAGGTAAAGCCGTAACATCTACACACTAATATGGCATGAAGAGGCCCCACCAGAAGCTACTGCATGATCCAGAATCCATTCACCAAATGGCAATACAGTAGCCCCAGGATTTTGCACCTGCTGATAGGACAGCTTCCTTAGTGGTTAATCCAAGGTTCGGGTCCCTGATTATCAAGCGGATAACGTCAGCCCAGGTGAAACGTTTACCTCCAGCACCCTTACTAGTGACATGGCCACACACAGATAGACAATAGAAACAGAATTTCCAGCATCTCTGGCGACTGTTCACACAAAATACTGCGGACCATGAAATACAGCTTTTTCTTCTCCCTTTGTCAGAAAAATCACTCATTAAATTAGATGAGGACTGAGAGGCGAATAAGGAGAAGCAAGAGTTGCGAGAGTTACGAGAGTTTCCGATAACGCATCCACATTGCATTGTCTACTCTCCATTAAAAAAATAGGAATGAAGGGACTTATTAATATTTACTTAGTATAAGTCAGTGGCTCTTTTCCGAGATTAAAGATATTGTTTGAAGATACCTTCCTATCCCATATTTAAGCGCAAATTTATATTATGGAATGAACATGACCCTGTAAATAATAGATTTCATAGTGATTCTTTTTTTTCTATATTCTAGATGCATTTGTATTTTAGATACTAATAGAAATAAACTTATATTAAACAAGATATAATAAAATGAATAAATATAATAGAAAGTGTTTAGCACAAAAAAACAGTAGGAAATTGTTTCGATGTTGAAACATTTTCCCAACATGGATTCTGAAAAGGGCAGCGTATATAGGCGGCATTAAAATATATCGTTCAATTTGGTCAGTTGGAAAGTAAAAAAGGATAAGGTATATATATACATTACGAATATTCGCCTGACTCGCTTCTGTAAAGGGAACCTTAACTTTTTCTCTTATCTCATGCTTTCCAAGACGCTGTCTTTAAGGTTTCCATTTCTATAGACAGATGCTTCGAGGTGTGTGCGCTCATGCTCGAAGAGAGAGAAAGAGAGAGAGAGAGGGAGTTAGAGTGAGAGGGAGAAACGAGGAAGTGGGGGAGAACCGGGGTGACTCTCATGGTAACCTACTCGCCTCGCATGGCTTACAGATAGCTTTATTTATTTATTCTTGTTCTTCAATTGTATATTTTTATTTATATTCTAGATACATGTGTATTATAGGTACTAATGGAAATAACTTTATATTAAACAAGATATAATAAAATAAATAAATAGAATAGAAAGACTTTAGCACAAAAAAGTTATTAAATTAAGTTAAATTTCAATATCAGTATGAACTTTTAACTGGGGTATTATTTCTATGGTTAGAATATCTATCTTGATGGGTGTTAATGTTGTTGCATGTTAGCTTATGTCCGTGGAATGATAAGGTACATGTTTGCAAATGTTCTTGTTTATAACGTGCAGGGGTCTCGCTGCGCTACCGATGTAGAATTTGTTGCTTGCGGTGCCCTATATTCATTATAAACTTTATTTGCAGTGGAATATTGCGGTGGTAATCATCAAGTTCGCTATTTTCTAAAAGGGGGATTGTTGTTATTGTTGCGCAAGTGATGGCCAGGAATGCATCAGTTGTATATTAATAGGTTTATGTATAGATTTCCGGATAGATGTAATCGTCTTGTTGCTGTAGGAAGCATGCACTGGAAACAATGTGTTGCATTTGTCTTTGAGGTTCCCCAAAGGTGTAATAGTAATTGATGGGTAGCCAGTCTTTCACAGTATTTGTTGGAATTTCTTTCTGCTCCTTTATGTGGTTACTAGGCATGGATTTTAACTCGTTTTCAGCATGATTTATTTAAACGTAACGAAGGAATGTCGACTTATCATGTAAAAAAAAATCGCACTATTAAGGTTATAATACAAAAGAAATCGCACTATTAATGTTATAATACAAAAACATCGCACTATTAAGGTTATAATACAAAAAATCGCATTATTAAGGTTATAATACAAAAAATCGCACTATTAAGGTTATAATACAAAAAATTGTACTATTAAGGTTATAATACAAAAAATCGTACTATTAAGGTTATAATACAAAAAATTGTACTATTAAGGTTATAATACAAAAATATATTTTAATATAAATTGAAAGCTTCAAAACTCATTACACTTGTGTCTTACTTTGTTTCAGTTCCTGTTTATCGGTTACACCTTTACATTGTTTGACCGTCTGTAAATTACCATTATTATATGCTTCAGGGAAACTATATGATACAGGAAACAATCCTTCCGTCACCACTTAATGACAATATTGCGAGATATCTAATGGCCTGTTTCGTAACGTTTTCTTAATCGCTTGATGCGTGTTATCAACGAATGTGATCTAGACAATAAAGGTAATCAATTTGAATATTTACGAACATGAGTCTTAAATAATAGTTCTTTTCTGCATTCGGAGCTATTTTCATTTCACGCTAAGTTCATAATAGTTTGATCGGCACTGGAAGCATGAACACTGTTTTTGATACATTCTGTAAATATCTATACACAACACTTATAATTAATATATATATATATATATATATATATATATATATGCGTGTGTGTGTAGTGTAGTGTGTGTGTGTGTGTAGTGTGTGTGTGTGTGTGTGTGTGTGTGTAATTTGAAATATTCAAAAAGCAAACGTTAAATGCTATACAATACAAACCTTTTTAACTTTTAAACTTTACCTCTCCGGCGGTGCAGCGTAAGTGGGGAAAATAAATTCGTTTTAGCTATTTCTGGATATTTTTTTTTGCCATTTAAGAAAAAGCTCTGAAGTAAAAAACAGAACCCAGAAAAGTTGACTTCAAAGATGTTAAACAACTCATATTCTCTCTGATGAAGTAGTCGAGTGTCACACAAAAAAAGACTTAACCGCATTGTATGCGTTTAAAAGCTTTATCGTTTATATTTCAAATGAAAATTTTTTATAATATTTTGGGAAGAACAACTATGAATGTTATTGATAACACAGTACGGTTCAGTGATGCACAGCCAGTTCTGGACTAAAAATGATTTTCTTGATTGCACTTAAAACATCCTGCCAATTTAATGACCGCGATCAGAAAATAAACTCAAAAACATTATACAATACATATTCCTTCTGAATAAGGGATTTACAATCGAAAAATTATAGGTTAAAATAAAATGAAATTTTCAGATCGCATGGCTTCTAAGGGCTTTATTTTTAATATTTAAAATGTAAAATTATAATAATTAAAAACGGATATTAGTTTATTTTCATGAACTGTAATCGATTAAGGTTTGACTTTTTAATTCAGCTAAGAACGTTTCGTCGATTTTATAACAATCAGAAAAATTAGCTTTATAATTATGAATAGTCTCTTATTTTTATTGATCAGAGAGTCTATCGCAATAAGTTATGATTAAATAGCCTAATTTTCAATAACCGAAAATTCTTTACGTAATCAAAATCTTTTAAACGCTATATCCTTTTCTGTTGAATTTATTTTCTCATAGTGTAAACAATTACATTACCTTATAGAATTAAACTGCTCACATGAGTCAGACTGGCTTGTACTTATTAAACCAGACAATACTGATTGTATTACTGTTTTATGTTTGGTACCCAACGCCAGTGAGTAGTGATTAAGTTATCTAATGCTTATTTCGGCAAGGGTCGCATTAGTACATGTCATGGTAACTTGGCGATAAAGAGACTCTACTCAGGGACAAGTGCCGCGATTTGAAGCGAAGGTCAAATAGAATACTACCTAGAAAAACATATAGTGAAACGATCACGATATGACACATCACGTTATCGAGCGAAAGAGGTGAGAGAATGGGTATATAGTTCAGTTTCACTCGGAAAGCGTTACGGTCGAGACAGTCAAAGAATTTGGGCAGAATTTTACCGATGCCTCTGCTCGTCTGCATCTCTCAATTACTAAGGTTTTAAAATAAATTAAGAAGAAATTGATTTTAGGTGAAGTGAATTCTTTCTCTAATAAAACCTTTAAAATCCATCAAATCCCCCTTGTGATTCCATGTATTTCCTATACGTAAGACAAAGGCGACAATCGGCACCCTTAGACAATCACAGTCTAGTATGAAACACAGATACCAGGAAAGAAGCGACAGTGCAGAGAATACGAAGATTTTATTCGGTTTGGATCTTGATGACTCACGGGCGAAAACATACGTGGTCAATTTACGTGTTTATGAGAACACGTGCGATTTTTTTTGGTTAATTAAAGATGACAGCATAAACCATTATGCAGTTGTGCTGTTTTTTATATAACAAAATACGAAATACAAAGCATTAAAATTAAATATCTATATGAACATGGAATACGTATGTGTGCTTATCTAGGTATGTTTATTTGACTGGACAATAAATACGCTTAAGCTATCAGCTTAACATCGTAAACTATGGAAGGAATAAACTACCTTTCAGACTCTGTAAACTGGACCAGGAACTGAAGACATATACTGTTATAAATCTTACATACGTTAAAATAATTCATAATTTTAAAAGAAAATTATGTAGTTAGAGATAGCATTGACTGATATCTACCCGGTGGGTAGATCATTGTAGACCTTTAGTATATTCTTAATGGGGCGTACATGCGAGATGACATGTTATTCGTCTTAAAATAACATCTTACTCATCTTAAATTATATTTGTAATAAGTTATGAACAAGGTACTAATATTTTAGATATTTTCGCAATCAGTCAGTTTTACCGCGATCTTTAAAATACACTCTTTCGGATTGTCGGATTTGTTTTAATTTAATAAAAGTGTTTCCAAAATGGGTAATTTGCTGACGACATCACGTTTTATAATAGACATGACAGAAAACCGGATGTATTCGTAACCAACGGTTGAAACCCAAGAAAACGACCTTCAGTCGGAAGTGGAATGGGGTCGTAAGTGGATGGTAACATTTAATGCTGTTAAGATTCTTTTTTAACTACTATACCAAACCTCCCACCCATTGATTGCCATGACAAATAACAACCTATCTTCAAACTACTGTGCTTAACATTCACAGGCAACATGATTTGGAAGAAATACATTGGGAAAATTGCTAAGACTTCTGCAAAGATGGGTACCCTCTACCATGTTTGAACATTATTCAACCTAGACAGTATATTATAAATTTACAAAACCACACTCCACACATGCATAAGGTATTGTTGCAACATCTGGGTTGATGCATCTATTAACAGTCTCTTACTTTATGACAAGGTGCAAAAAGTATCTCAAAGCTAATAGGTGCAGAACTAGCAATTAAGCTACAACCACTGTTCCTTTGCAGGAGAGAGGCGTACTTATGTCTGTTTCTCAAGTATTTAAATAGAATGCGCTTTGATTAGCACTTTTATCTCCCCGAGGTAAATACTCTCGCTTAACAAAGCCAGCAGTAGGATCAATTTCCTTCGTAGTTAAGGTCTCTAGATGCCGGTAAAACTTCTAATCTAATAGTTTCTATATTCCACCTAAACAGTATATTATAGGGTTTCCTGGTTTCCTATCTGTACTAAGCCGCATGGGATTAAATGTCGTGTGAACAGGCATCTCGTTGCTCAACTGTCCACAGTCTCCTGTTAGACGCAATCCCAAATAGTATCACCTTATGTTCTAAGTGGCAATATGCCTTGCTTCGGTTAAAAAACAATGTTAAAAACTGATATGTTCGCAATCATATATAATCATATTATAAACGCTGTTAACGATATTTTTCAGGTTTTCAACAAAAAGTGACCCCATCGGAACTAAATTAAGATTCTACATCGGTAACGTTTTGTCAACATTACTATATGAACCTGAAACTTGGCATTTCGAATTTAGCCAAGAGGGATATTTAGAGGCGTTCGATTTCGAATGCCTTAGACGAAATCTGGGGATCAAATGGGTGGATGCGATTACAAATCAGGGGGTTAGAGACCGTACTAACTACCAGAATGTATAGTCAATAGTCTGCGATGTTTCTGTTGATTCTAGTATTCTACATGATTGGCTCTAGAAAGAATTTCTAAAAGTGATATTAAAGAATGTACAACTAAGGAAAAATAAGAGTAGATAGAAAGATAAAAAAGTAAACGAAAAGCATAAGAAAAAAGAAAACGAGGCAGTAGAAACCATGTATTATAAAAAGTAAAATAAAATAGAAAAAAGGAGGAAAAGTTCAAATGGAGGTAGGAGAATGGAAAGATGAAAAAGAAGGAGGAAAAGGAAAATATAGGAAAAGAAGAAGAAACAATAGAAGCTGAGGGAAAAAAAACAAATCAAAATGTGCAAACAGAAGAAGAGAAGTTAGAATAGGAGATAAGAAGAAAAAAAAAACAGATCTCAACGTGAATGATAATAAGAAAAAACGAAGCAAGACAACTGATTAGCAGAACAAAAGGGAAAAGGTCAAATCGGGAAAAGACTAGGTTACCAGAGAAAAGGAAGAAAAGGAAAAGGAAAAAGAAAAATCATGACGTCTGAAACGAAAAACAAGAAACAGAACAACTCAAAAAGGAAGAAAAGAGGGGGAAATAGAAGATAACAAATAAGAAGGAAAAATAATAAAATGAAGATAACGAAGAAGAAAACGAAGAAGAAGAAGATGATAAAGAAAGGTAAATGTCTATAAAAATTCGAAAAAATACAAAAAAATATTTGCCGCCTTTCCTATAATATCTAACGTGACAAGTGAAACGCATTTAATTTTTTTACGAACAAAGTATTTAAGAATTGAGATATACCAAAGAGAATATGAGGCAGCGTGTAATTCTTAGACGCTATAAACAAAAATGAAAAAAAAAACTTTTTACTACGTGATTTCAATCTATTTAAAACTAGCTGAATCATCTGTTTACTTTTTGTAATCTTAAAAACTGAAGCTACCGCCAACATTTCTACAGACTTATTAAATGATGTACTACTTTTATCGAGTGAGCTGTCCCTACACAGTTTTTCCCGAGAGTTTTTGGGATTCTATTTGTTATCCGTCTATCACGTTCGGTTCTAATAAGAATGCTTGTCGATCTGTCAATGAAAACTATTTTAAGATCTGCATAATTTGGATGAAAATTGGTATAAAATTCGATGTTATTTTTATTAAATTATCGTTGACGTTACATCTGACATTATCCATATGCATCTTAAATAACACGAAAATTCGTATATCTATATCGGAAATGAAAAAACATCGATCTTTATATTCAATCCATGAGATAAGATTGTTCTATTTCCGTCAGACATATTAAAAAATGTTGCAAAAGATAAAAATGATAACTTACGAGGTGTCTTCAATAAGTTTCCATTTTTTTTTTTTTTTTGGTACGCGATAATCAGGCTTTAGTAGGGTGTATTCCAATTCCTGCTGCAGTTGTTCATTTGAACCAGAAATTATAAGGATAATTCAGTCATCTCAAAAGATGGATAGCCATAAAATGCTAGATTTTCAAGAGTCTGCTACAATTTTAAATGCCGCTACGAAAATGTCTGGGAACTTATTAATGGCACCTCAATTCTGATTGATAATTTTCTGAAGGCTGGAGTTTAAATCTTCAAAGCTAACTACGAATGAAATAAAAAATTTCTCACGACTTCTATCCGGTCAAGAGAGTAATCTACACGCGTGGATTGCACATAATATGGTCGAAATTCCGTATAGATTCCTGAGGTTGATGTAGAACGTCTGGAGTTAAGAAAGATGGACCAGAAAGAAGACCGAGGTTACAGCGACTGTAGGATTGTGATAATAACACGAAATATTAAAAGGCTGTAAGGTCACACACACAAACGAGTGTGTAACCACAGCTGCCGAGAGAATAGGCCAGTGAACATGACAGCGTGACGTCATTTTCAATTCAACATGTAGGTATAGAGAGTTTCCGGTGTTCAACCACGTGGCCATAAAAAATATTTTTCGTTGCCTTAGATTGTGCATGTTTTATATTCCTCTAAGTAGCGAAAAAAATTGAAATTATTATAATAAATGCACTTTTAGATTATTTTAATCTTTAAAAAATATAGCTGTAAATGGGTTGTTCTTGAATTTTTATATCTACCGAAGGAAGTCGAATATTTCATTTGATTCATTTTTTGAAACTGCAAAACAAACATTTTTTATATGAGAATATTTTCCAATCCGTTCTTTTAATAAAAAATAAAACTTTTTATTGAGCATTTCCAAAGATTTTAAGTGAGAAGCATTTTTCACGACGGTTTTTGTTTTGTTTTTGTTTTTAGTTTTGTTTTTTGTTTTGTTTTGTTTTGTTTTTTGTTTTTTTTTTGTTTGTTTTGTTTTGTTTAACTAAAGCAATTGATGAATTCAGTATTTTAGCACCGGACGTAATTTATTTCTTTGAAATATATTTAAAACTTAAAAGTTTTAGTTTATTTGTTTTATAGCATTTTATCTGTAAATAATTTACATAACTGAAATGGGAAATAAAATAGGAAATTTTCTATTCTCTCGAACGTACTCACTTTATTCTTTAAATTCTATATTCTCTCGAACACTTTATTCATACGAACACAAATTCTTAAAAATTCATTAACTAATCAGTTTTAGTTGAAGCTTCGATATGAACTAAAAATAACATATTTTCTTGCATTTATCATCTAAATATATATTGTTTCGTATTTGTGGCACGTACTTACCGTGCTGAAATAATAATATTTAGAAAGCCATTATTAATAGGGAAAGGCTTTCTAACTATTCTACACTTTCACCTAACAATTTGATGAAAAAAGAAAGATACCATAAAATTTAACTTGAAAATTCTATCTAAAATATAGCACGGTGCGTATACTGCACAAGGACTATTATTATTATTATTATTATTATTATTATTATTATTATTATTATTATTATTATTATTATAAAAAGATACTTCACTCGGGAACGTAGACCCTGCGTAAACGGGTTTAATTCAATGGTTGCTCCTTTAAAAGCGGATACGCAGAAGGTTTTCATTGGTTTATTTAATCACGAAAACTTTTTTAAAGGTACTATTTGAAACAAAAAAAGGCCAAATGCATTATTTGATTATGTATGAAAAATAAATGTAACAACAAATAAAAATATTTAGTGTGGGAAATATAATAATAAAAAAAATAAATTAAAATGAAATGAAAATGAAATGAAAATAAAATAAAAACAAGTATGAAATAAAAGTTTGAATCAAATTGAATTAAAGAAATAAAAAAATTGAAAAATAATATAAATACACACTCGATTATAAAAATATTAAAACCCGTTTACGCAGGGTCCATGTTCCCCGTGAAGTGCAAAAAAACACAATAGATAACCTCGATTGGCGCCACACCAACTGGTTGTGAAGGGTTAGGGAGGATGGAAAGTCCGAGGTGGGAGAGTACTAACCAGAACTCCACTGGAAGTGTACAGTTCAAATCTGGTATCTTGGGGAGGCATTTTGTCACCCAAAACCCAAGGAAACACGAATGGCCGATGCCAACGAGAAATCG
>NC_136492.1:67475150-67507650 GCF_053919585.1 Euprymna scolopes
GTGAAATCGTTAAACTTTAACTCCTTCGCATGTAAATTTCTGTCCGAAAACCGATTATAAAGATTTTCCCAAATCTCAGTACCCTATATAATAAATTTCGAGTCTGTAGCTTCAAAAATGACAGAGTCATTGCTTAGGGAAATGTACACACACATACACACACGGGGCCATTTTTATAGATATACTAGCATGGGTGCCCGGCGTTACCCGGGTGTTTGTAGGTGTATGTTTAGCAAAAATGAAAAAGAAAACGGTCAGTTTTTTTTAATTTGACCCCTATTATGCCCCCTTAACATTTATTGTTTTGGGCTAAAATCAAAGGTGCAATCGTTGAACTTTGTCCCCTTAACAGCCAAATTTCTGGCCGAAAACCAATCACATAGATTTTCCCAAATCTCAGTACCCCGTATATCAAATTTCGAGTCTGTAGACTAAAAAGTGACAGAGTTATTGCGTAGGGAAATGTACACGCACAGACACACAGACACGTTCAATTCTATAGATATATAGATAGATAGATTATAAACTAATGGATTCGCATGATTAACGGGTCATTAAACTTTGATACAATGTTCTTACGTTTAATATCGTAAATTAGTTATAACATACGAGCGCATTTGCTAACATGTCTCATGTGCGTGAACATACATGTGTCTGTTCGAAACAACCTACGAGTTGCTGTACTTTAAGAGGGGAAATTGGTTTGAGCTAACAGCCCTATGAGAAACAAGGTCAGCCAACGTATAATGTCTACCTGTGTCGGCGGCGATGAACGTTCAGCAAAGCTCGACACAACAACGATGCGAGAATGTATGACGGGGAATGGCTGGCATTTTATTTTTGGCAATAGATGTTTTACGCAATTCTTGATAAAGGAACAGAACATCTGCGCATATAAAGAAAAAGTTACAGACTGAAAGAAGTAAGCGTGCGTGGGACCGAAAAAAGATAGATATTTCAAATAAGAAAATAAGTAAGTAATCGCGTGTGAGACGAAGAGATTGCGAGCCTGTTTGTAACACATACACCCCCATATTAGCGTGGGTGCCCGACGTTTCCCGGGTATTTGGAGATGTATGTTGAGCAAACAAAAAGTGGTCACTTTTTTAACTTTGACCCCTATTATGACCCCTTAAATTTATTTTTGGGCTCAAATCAAGTTAGTAAGTTAGACCCACGTTCAAGGAACCTATATCTAAAATGTCAAGTGTTTAGACCCCAAATTGGCGGAGGAGTTTGGTAGAGTTCTCAAAAGTCAAATCGTGGAACTCTGACCCGTTAATCGCAAAATGTCTGGTCCAAAACCGATCACATCGATTTTCTGAAATCTTAGTACCCTGTATATCAAATTTTGAGTCTGTAGACTTAAGATCGACAGAGTAATTGCGTAGGGAAATGTACACACACTCCAATTATAACGTGTATGTGGTTAGCGACTAGAATTGTTGCCCAATGCACTATCTAAGGTAACCGATTAAGAATAGATCTACCGAGAAACTACAAAAAGACACACAGATACACAGATACACAGACAGACACACAGATACACAGACAGACATACACTTTCACATTTATAGATATACTAGCATGGGTTCCCGGCGTTGCCCGGGTATTTGGAGATGTATGTTGAGCAAAAGAAAAAAAAGCGGTCAATTTTTTAAAATTTATTGTTTGGACTTAAATCAAGTTATTAAGTTAGACCATGTGCACAGACATGCACTTTCACTTTTATAGATATACTAGCATGTGTGCCCAGCGTTGCCCGAGGTGTATGTTGAGCAAAAAAAAAGTCAATTTTTTATACTTTGACCCCTATTGTGGCCCCTTCAAATTTATTGATTTGGGCTCGAATCAAGTTTTTAAGTTAGATCCATGCCCAAGGAACGTATATGTTAAATTTCAAGTGATTAGACTCAAAATTGTCGGAGGATTTTGGTAGAGTTCTCACAGGTCAAATCAAAATCAAAAACACACACAGACACACAGATACACACATACCCATACAGACAGACACTTTCACTTTTATAGATATATAGATAGATATATATCTATTATATCTATAAAAGTGAAAGTGTATGTCTGTCTGCGTGTGTCTGTGCGTCTACATTTACCTACGCAATCAGTCTGTCAATTTTTAGTCTACAGACTTGAAATTTGATATATAGAGTACTGAGATTTGAGAAAATCGATGTGATTGATTTTGGGCCAGAAATTTTGCGATTAAGGGGTCAAACTTCAACGATTTGACTTTTGAGAACTCTACCGAACTCCTCCGCCAATTTGGGGTCTAAACACTTTAAATTATAGATAACGGTTCATTGGGCATGTATCTAACTTAATAACTTGATTTGAGCCCAAAACAATAAATTTTAAGGGGTCATAATAGGGGTCAAAGTTAAAAAATTGACCACTTTTTTTTTGCTCCTTCGCGATATGGGTTCGAGCCTGCCTTCCTACTACCACATTTTTTTTTTGCTTTGTTTTTTGTTCAACAGACACATCCAAACATCCGGGCAACGCCGGGCTGAAATGCTAGTATATATATATATATATATATATATATATATATATATATATATATATATATATAGAGAGAGAGAGAGAGAGAGAGAGAGAGAGAGAGAGAGATAGATAGATAGATAGATAGATATAGATATATAGATAGAGGAACACACACACAGAGGAAGAGAGGGAGAGAGAGAGAGAGAGAGAGAGAGAGAGAGAGAGAGAGCGATTGTTTGGTTTGGTATGGTTGTTTGATTTTACGACGTGCCTTTTCCGTGTTTTTAATTAAAAATACAGAATTTTTTTGAAAAAAGAAGTTTTGCGATCTAAGTTCTTTACGTTTCCAAATATTTATTCATAGAGTTTTGTGTGGTTATTTTGTTTTACGGCATATCAACGCTACTCGAGTTATATTACTTGGGTGATATTAGTTAGAATCGACAACAAAGCGCCCCAGTATAATTTATTACCGTATGAGCTTAATCCATACGCATATAAAAACTAAAAAAAAATACCTTTGTTAAAGTTATAAATATATATTTGAGCATGCTTGAAAATAACACGATTAGTCAACTAACGCTTTCCAAGTTCCAGTTAAAGTTTCACCCCTTAATAGTTATTTTTACCGGCTAAAACGAAATCGTATTTCGTCCCACAAGTCCAAATCTTCTATATATAAAATGTCAAGTCTAAAGACCGTAAATCGACAGAGTACTTTGGTAGAGACCGTTCTTCACATGGATAGAGATGAGGTCATATATATATATATATATATAGATGTATATGTATATATATATACATAAATATATATATATATATATATATATATATATATATATATATATATAGGAGCAAACAGTTAATAAAACATGCTAAAAAACATTTTGAAAAAGAGTTAAAAGCATATTTAATCTGAAAAGGAAACACTTGATAAGTGGATAGTCCTTAATCCGCGGAGTTTCGAAGAAATACTTTCCTTCTCATCAGAAGGTAGGAATTAGCAAAATGCGGGATCGAATTTCGCATACAAAAGTATTTGATGAAACAACAAGTAAATCAAAGATCTTACTTGGTGAAGAAAAAGGTGATTACACGTGAATGGATAGTCTGGTGAAAGGTAAATAATCCAATGACGGAATAATCCAAATATATAACTCCAAGAAAGTTAATTGAGTTTCCATTTGCACAAGTAAAATCTAAGGAAATCACGTAATTGGAAGATGGTCCAAAATAATCCAAAAGGCCGAAATCCATGGAATAATTCACAAATATGTACAAAGAAAAGCTCTATCTCCTATTTGGTTTCATCGAGCTTTTACATCTGGCTGAGGTTACTTAATAAATATTAATTATTTAATATTTATAATATACTCTAGTTTTACCATCTTGATCATTTTGGTAAATTTAATTGTATTTGTTATTTTATATGTATATATATATATATATATATATATATATATATATATATATGTATACATATATAAAATAAAAAATTACAATATATACAATATATATATATATATATATATATATATATATATATATATATATATGTTATGCGGAACTAACTTTTTCTAGTTTCTCGGAAGATATATTCTTAATTGGTTACCTTAGATAGGGCATTGGGCAACAATTCTAGTCGCTAACCACATACACGTAATAATTGGAGTAGAGGCAGTTATTTTCGAAAAGTTTGAAAGGCTATTTACTGCACGCCTGTAAACAGAATAGATACAGGTTATTATTATATTTAAGTTCCACAATACCTGTTGAGCTTTACACATATTGACAAGTCTACTCTTACATAAGTTTCTATACTTCCTTAACTCTATTCTATATATATATATGCATAGATCATCGCATAACAATTAGATCACTCTCTGACTGACGTAAATGAACATTTAAATTAAAAATATGTTTAAATTCGACGTTATTTCACGCGGTTAATGGTAGCCGAATGGATTAGGTCTTCGCTATTCGAGCCAGAGAGGTCTCGTAATGCGGGGTTCGAATCGTTCGACTGGTATTAATCGTGACATCCTGCACTGAAGATTCCCGAAAGGATGAAACACTAGTGTCTGTAAGTATCTAATTATTATATTAAAATAATAATAATTATATATATATATATATATATATATGAACAAATAATTAATAAAACATGTTTAAAGACATCTTGAAAAAGAGTTAAAAACATATTTAATTTAAAAAAAGGAAGCACAAGATAAGCGGATAGTCCTTAATCCGCGGAGTTTCGAGGAAATACTCTCCTTCTCATAAGAGGGCAGGAATTAGCAAAATGCAGGATCGGATTTTTCATATGAAAGTATTTAATGAAAATACAAGTAAGTCACAGATATTACTTGGTTAAAAAAAGGGGTTTATATATATATATATATATATATATATATATATATATGTATATGTATATATATATAGCGTGTCAGGAGGCGATAAAAAATTAAATAAATTCTCGATCGTAGATGGGAGAGCTGAAGATACAATATTTATTACGACACTATATATACATATTTCAAGGTCGTACCAACGTATATATGGATGAATTTGCGCTGACTCTTTTCAACCTCTCATGGTTGATTCAACGCAATGAAACCACTGTTACGACCTTGAAATATGTACATATAGTGTCGTAATAAATATATATATATATATATATGTGTGTGTGTGTGTGTGTGCGTACGTATATCTTCATATGTGTAATTATATATACACACATATATATATGTACATGTATAGCTATATCAATGTATATGTGTATATATATGTACATATATATATATATGTGTGTGTGTGTGTGTGTGCGTCTATATATGTATATGTGCGTCTTCTCTGCTCGGCAGTTGCAGGAGAAATGTACTGATCACCGTGTTCCGCTTTATCTGTTTTTTGTTTATTTGACTAAGGCTTTCGATACGATGAACAGAAATACCCTATGGATAATTCTGGGGAAGTTGGGATGCCCACCTCAATTTATACGATTACTCAGGGAGCTCCACACTAATATGAAGGCACGCTTCATTTTCAATGGATGCCTATCAGAACCAATCTCAGTTGACAATGGTGTGAAGCAGGGTGATATCCCAGCATTTACACCTTTTTTTTCTATTTATTTTGCAACTATGCTTTCCTATGCCTTTAGAGAATGTTTTCTGGGTATTTGTTTGCGTTTCAGAACCACGGGTAAGGTCTTTGATCTTGGTCGTTTTCATGCTTCTACAAGGACCTTTCAGCACCTGGTTCCTTAATTGCTTTATACGGATGACACCGATCTCGTAGCCCGTAGTGAGAGGGGTTTGGCAGGGTATCATGGATCTGTTTTCAGGTGCCTGTGCGGCTTTTGGGCTTACTATTAGTATTAAGAAGACTAGGGTCATGTTCACACCTCCACCAGGTGGTTTGTATGTGGAACCAAATATTTTTGTCAACAACCAGAGACTTGCCGTGGTTGACACATTTGTGTATTTGGGTAGTACTCTGGCCAGAGACGGAACCCTAGATGCTGAGGTCAACTATAGGATACAGCGTGCCATTAAGGCTTTTGGTGGCTTAGAGAAGCGAGTGTGGTCTGACAGGGGTATAAATCTTCATACAAAGATCAGTGTCTATCAATCTTGTATTTTACCATCCTTGCTTTACGCTTCTGAGGCCTGGACAACTCATAGTAGACACATAAAAGTCATGGAGAGAGTGCACCAGAAATTCCTGAGACACATTCTGGGCATCAGGTGGAACTCTTTTATACCTGATATGGATGTTCTCATGCGAACTGAGATACCTTGTATCGAGCAGTTGATTATACGCAACCAGTTATGGTGGGCTGGGCATTTGACAAGGATGGACGACGAGAGATTTCCAAAGCGCTTGTTCTATGGTGAAATACACAAGGAAAGCGTCCGCCACAAAAACCGAGGAAACGCTATAGAGATAACATCAAAGATTATCTTACAACTCTTGGAATTGACGTGTTTAGTTGGCAAAGTGCTTTCAATGATCGTAAAAGGTCGCGCTCCTTAGTCTATCATGGCTGTGATAGCTTTGAGAAGAAAAAATATGAGCATGCAAAAATGAAGTGCGATATCCGGAAGCAAAATCTGCCATATCTATTAGGTCTGTCGAATGCTTTCGTGCAGAACCATATCTGTGATTTATGCGGTAAAATTACTTTATCCGGAGCTGGCCTAGCTAGCCACAAGCGATCACATGGAGATCAATCTTTCTTTGATGGGGAAAACACTGCGGGGCACAGATGTTGTGCTTCCTCTGTGGTCTGTAAATTGAGTGGAGGCCTGAAGCCTCGTATGAACGTCCACAGTAAAGCAGCACCAGTTGGCATCCCTCAATCTCAGCTTAAGTGTGACCTTTGCAACGGACTGATTAAGAGCAGGGGTGGTCTGAAGAGCCACCTTCGTTCCCACAGTAGATATAAATTAATGCATCTTGATCACATCTCCACATGTATATATGTATGTGTGCATAAGTGTATATATATATATATATATATATATATATATATATATATATATAAACAAAAAGAATATTTCAAAAGTACATGAAAATCATAATCAACAATAAAGCAAGGGAAAGATGGTCTTCTTTTGTCAAAAAGTGACAATCAGCATATGCGCGTATGTATATGTGTGTCTGTATATATATATATATATATATATATATATATATATATATATATATATATATATATATGGATATTAATATATGGATATATATAGATATATATGTTTGGATATATATGTATGTGGATACATGAATGTATACATGTAATTGATATATTTAGTACTATATATGTCTATGGATATATATGTTTGTATATATATATAGATATGTGTCTATATATATATATATATATATATATATATATATATAATATGCGGAGATGTATAAATATATGTATATATATATATGTATGTAGATATTTGCATATATATGTATATATATATATATATATATATATATATATATATATATATATATATATATATATATATATATTCGAGACAAATATTTATTTGCGAATATACGATGGCAACTTTCCAAGCGACTTCACACAGAGCATTCTCTGGTGTATATTTATATTTTTTGTCAACCCTACTTATTACGTAAGTAAAGTGGGTTTTTTTTATATATTCTTTTTAGTGTTAATGCGTCGATGGAATAGAGGCAATGTGAGTGCATAGTTGATGTAATCTCCCGCTTAGAGTACATTGAACCTACAAAGGCAAACAACTGAAATAAATTATATCAGTAGCTCACAAAAAGAGAGCAGTAAAAATGCATCTTGCGTGCAGGTGATATAACACTTGTTGGGCCTGGGAAAACACACAGCGCCAATAAAATATATGAAGGATTACAAACGTTCATTTCTGCGTATTATATTATGTAACGTTTTAAAACAAACTATATGTATCACCATATATATATATATATGCCGCTCCCCATTTAGGGGGTACAAAATTGGTTAAAGGGAAAATTATTTCCAACTCGTATTTAAGTAAGAATGCACTTTCGTATAAATAATTGAATTCGTTCAAAGAGTATCGCTAACAAAAACAAATAAAAACATATATATATATATATATATATATATATATATATATATAATTCCTATGTATATTATATCCATAAAGGAGAGAAATATTTCTGTGGGAAATCATAAGTTTTGCAGCAATTTTGTTAATTTTAATTGGAAATTTCTATTTTGCAGATCATTATTATAACATATAATAATAATAATAATAATAATAATAATAATAATAATAATAATAATAATAATAATAATAATAATAATAATAATAATAATAATGAAAAATTAATCCTAAACATGGTAAGGCCGCATCTTGGCGAGGATAAAAAACCGAGGCAGTCCGAAATGACTTACCAGCATATTTTTGATATTTTAAGAAAAGAAAATGTGGAAACATCTCTTTCTGTGGTGAAGCGAATTGGTCAAATGGTCGAGGTCGAACGCTTGGTAAAAGAGAAATCTAGATCTGGTCACCCTAGAACATCCACTTTGAAGGACGACCACAGGCTTAAATTAACTGTTTTTAATGATCGAAAGAAAACTTATGTGGGCCATAGCAAAGAATTCAAAACAGGAGCTTGAAATTTTCTTTCTACATATACAATATCTAGATGAATGAAAGGTGTGCAAAGAAGCTATTTTATCTAAGAAGAACATTAATGACAGAAAGAATTTTTTCTCGTGTTATGGCAAGAAAGACACAGACTGGTTCAGGAATATTTTCTTGTTAGATGAATCAAGATTTTTTCTTGATAGTGATGCTTCAAAATGCTCCCGGACAGTGCAATCAAAGAACTGGAGAAAGATTTTCGCCAAGTTGCATGAAAACGACAAAGCCTGGAATTGACGGATAATGGTATGGGGAACTTTTACTGCAGCAGGAGTGGGGAACATATTAGATGTGAGAAGTCAGTCAATGCAAAGGAATATATTCGAATATTAGAACCAGGACTGTTATTAAGTATCCAGAAGCTGAGAATATCCCAGGCATTATTTTTCAACATGATAATACCCCTGCAGACATAAATTCACAAAAAATGGTTTTCTGATAATTCAATTGATGTGATATTTTGGCCAGGTCAAAGACCCGATTTAAACCCAATCGAGAATCTTTGGTCCATAATATCTCGTGCATTGACCGAAAGAATTTTTTCGAATAATGGCAAACTGTGGGAAGCTGTGCAAAACGAATGGAATAGCATCTCCTCTTCACAGTGTTCCACTTTGGTTGAGAGAATGTCTAAAAGGATCGATTTTTTAAAGAAATCAAAATGGAATGCGATTCTATCCTAAGCATTTATTAAAGTAAATGCATTGTTCTGTGTTATTAGTCTCGTTTAAATTTCCTTGTTCAATTGCTCATTGTTCAATATAGCTTTTAGCGCAATAAAATGTATAAAATTTGTTGGGCCCATTTTTTTCGCTTACTGGTGTATATATATATATATATATTTATATATATATATATATATATATATATATATATATATATATATATGCGTGTGTGCGTGTGTGTGTTCTGTTCCCATTTAATAGTTTAGATAAAATAAAAAGATAATTTTGACTTAAGAGTTAAGCCCCTTACATGTTGCTCGTTAGAAAAGAAACATGATTCAGAGTAATCTCCCTTTGCACCTAGGACTTACCTCCCTTTGATTCTTTCTCCTTAAAGGGGAATATTTGGTTGGACACCGACGAGTAAACGGTATCACCTTTAGTGACCGCGTGGAATCAAAGTGCTCAAATGTGAAGTAATCCCGTTGCATCGGCAGAAACAAACGGTATGTTTTACTTATATTGAAACATTTAGGACTATTTCGTAATAAGAACTTTTATGTGGCCCTATATTCGAATTTTGTGGGCATTTTATCTTCGTCGGAATTGTGACATTATTTTCTTCATCTACGCGTTTCCTAATCGTTTTTTTTCTCTCTGTCTTCTTCCTTTTCAGTTTTTACTTTCTTCTTAAATAAATGTATATGTTGATACTAAAATGACGATATCCTCAGAATTCCTTTGTTTTCGATGTCAGTTGGCTTCATGTAACGAGTTTTCTACACGTCGTTCCAGTACAGTAAAAAGTTTGTCTCCATTGTCGAAGAGAAAAACAAAAGGCCATAACGGTAAACCAACGCGCCGGAGTAATAACCCATACTGCCCAAACAATTTTACACTTGTAAAATGGCCGATAACTTTGACGCTTACAGGACGAAGTCGAGGGCTTCACTCTCCACAAAATCGTCTAGCAGATCCTCTGCGGCATCTGCGTCACGCGGTAAAGCTGAAGTGCAAATGCTGGCCTCAAGTGCACAGACGATAAGACTAACTTAAGGTTAGAGAACAGCTATAGACTTGTTATCTTTAAAAAAGGAAGCCGTTGCTGCCAAGGCTGAAGCCGAGGCACTCGAAACTGCAGAAAAAACAAAGCACCTGCAGCCTTCCCAAACTGGACCCTAGCTCACCTGAGCCCATGAAACGCACTCGAGAGTACCTGGCCGATCAAGCAGCACAGCGAGGACTTAAGTACGTAACGCTCCAGAGAAACCGTGACGGTTAGAAAGGAGCCCTCGAATCACCACTTCTCTACACCTCCCTTTATAAATGAGAATGGTTTGCGGCGCACAACTCTGTTTTAAGCACTGAATGCCCCTCGCAAGGCGTAGATATTGACGTAAGCCCCCGTAGAATCAGAAACACCGGTCTAGACACACACGGACACTATGAACTCCCATTTGCCCTGGAACACCAGACAGATCCATGCGATAACTCATTCGTAGTGAGCTCCTCTCTACAGGGCTCTTCAAGTTTGATGACAGGCCCGAAAGCTACCGATCATGGAAATACTCCTTCAAAAATGCCACCACAGACGTTGGTATATCAGTCAGTTAGGAGATAGATTTGATGGTAAAGTGGCTAGGCAAGGAGTCTTCAGAACGTGTCCAAGTCATCAGGATTGTCCACACAAACAACCCGGAAAAAGGTTGGAAGATAATATGCACTAGACTCGAAGAGTGTTACAGCTCGCCAGAAATAATTGAGGAAGCACTCTTCAAACGTGTCGACCACATTCCCAAAATCAATGCTAAAGCTCCAGTTAAGCTAATAGAGTTCAGCGATCTCTTGAGCGAACTACAGTTCGCCAAAGAGAACAGAGACCTTCCAGACTCGTTACGTTAGATACCCACCGAAGTATAAACCCCCTGGTGCAAAATCTCCCCTTATGCTTACAGGAGAGCAGGATGTTTTGGGGCTCTGAATACAAGGATCGCAACCCTGTTCACTTCCTACCCTTCAAGGCATTTGTTGAATTTGTTAGCCACCAAGCTAAGGTTCGAAATGACCATAGTTTCAGTGTACTACCCCAAACTAACAAGATCGCTCGACAGCTCGAAAGAGAAACGATATTAGTGAACATAACTGAGGACCCTTGTACAACACCCATCAGCCCAGACGAGAGAAACGGAAGGATCGAAGACCCTAATACCCAGTGCCCCCTACATATGGCACCTCATCCTCTCCTGAAGTGTCGTGCTTTCCATGAGAACCCTTGTAAGCCTTTCTCCTTTCATATGTTGTCATAATTAATGCAACATATTACAACGACTATTCTCTATGCTTTCATAATGAACCATAAAGCAAAAATACTATTAATACACCCCATAAAACATGTTTTATTTATAAACATAATAAAACATGTTTTATTTATAAAAATGATTTTGGCCACACACTTATAACGACTATTCTCTATGATTTCATAATGGAAAATAAAGCAAAAATATTATTAATTCGCCTCATAAGACATGTTTCATTTATAAAAAAAATTTGGCTACACACTTATAACAACTATTGTCTATACTTTCATAAGAAACAATAAAGCAAAAATAAAATCATTACACCTCGTAAAACATGGTTTATTTATAAAAATAATTTGGGCCACACACTAATAACTACTATTCTCTATACTTTGAGGACGAACAAAAAAGCAAAGATACTATGAATACACCTCATAAAACATGTTTTATTTATAAAAATGATTTTAGCCACACACTTATAACGACTCGTCTCTCTGCTTTTATAATGAAAAAAAAGCAAAAATACAATTAATACAGCGGATAAAACATGTTTTATTTATAAAAATAATTTTGGACACACTCATAACGACTATTCTTTATTCTTTCATAACGAACATTAAATCAAAAATACTAATAATACACCTCATAAAACATGTTTTATTTATAAAAATCATTTTGGCCAAACACTTATAACGACTATTCTCTATTCTTTCATAACGAATATTAAATCAAAAATACTATAATTACACCTCATAAAACATGTTTCATTTATAAAAATCATTTTGGCCAAACACTTATAACGACTATTCTCTATTCTTTCATAACGAATATTAAATCAAAAATACTATAATTACACCTCATAAAACATGTTTCATTTATAAAAATAATTTTGGCCACACACCTATAACGACTATTCTCTATGCTTTCATAACGAACATTAAATCAAAAATACTATAATTACACCTCATAAAACATTGTTCGTTTATAAAAATAATTTTGGCCAAACACTTATAACGGCTATTTTCTATGCTTTCATAATGAACAATGAAGTCAAAATACTATAATTACACCTCATAAAATATGTTTCATTTATAAAAATAGTTTTGACCACACGCATATAACGACTGTTCTCTATGCTTTCTAACATACAGTAAAGCAAAAATACTATTAATACATCTCATATAACATGTTTTATTTATACTAATAATTTTGGCCAAACACTTATAACGACTATTTTCTATTCTTTCATAATGAAAAATAAAGCAAAAATACTATTAATACACCTCATAAAACATGTTTTATTTATAAAAATAATTTTGGCCACACACTTATAACGACGATTCTCTATGCTTTCATAATGAAAAATAAAGCAAAAATACTGGTAATACACCTCAACAAAATTCAAAAACTCTATGTTCATGTTTACTGCTTAATATTTCTATGTACAAATTTCAGACGTTGACCAATCAAATTACTATATCTTAATTTACTATTAACGTCGGGGATTGAGGTTTACGAGTAATTAAATATTTGGCAGCATGATAGTTTGCTGGTGACAAAGTAATATGTTTCTATCTGGGACATACTCTGAATTGAAGAATACATTTCTGGCTATTAAGATATAAAATGCCACTTGAAGCATACACATTTTGTACACGTCGAATAACACGTGGATTTTCTTAATAATTGACAATTTTGTTGGTGTTCTCTCCTTTCCGTGTGTGTGTGTGTGTGTGTGTGTGTGTGTGTGTGTGTGTGTGTGTGTGTGTGTGTATAATGGTTGTATAGATTCGATTCCTAGATGTAAATCCACTGAACTGAACGTCGTAATTAAAGAGTGCTCAATGGAGGACAGAGCTGGTATATAATTTGTTTGTTATACAAACATTATTGGTTACCTATGTGAATACATGTTTCAGTGTAATCTTAATTCAAAGAGACCACTTTATCAGACCCAAAAAGGAGCAATATTGAAACCATTAAATAAAACGCGAAAAAACATTGCACAAACATTGCAATTTAAAAATTCCATGAATTCAGATGAGGAGAAGAAAGAGAAAAGTATTGAAAAGAATAAAAGGTAGAACTAAAAGAGAAAGAAAAATAGAAAGGATGTGAGACTATATACCCACCCACACAGAGAACCTACGCAACCATTATACTTCCGAGAGAAGACATTATCTTAATGTAGCGGCAACAACGCTGTCCACATGTACTTGACATGCGATATTATTAACGAGATGATTGTTTGTGTTGTCTGGTTTTATTCAACGTTATATATTTAATTTGTCATACAATGTGTCAACAAATAGAATCACCTACTTGTCCTGACTATAACAACGAATTTCTAAGACGTATGAAGTGGGAACCGAATCTTTTAGATACATAAAAAAAATATTACTTCAGATTCAGAAATTAGAAATTGGCATCTATTGTTGAACAAAGTGAACATTTTTCAAAAAAATGTCATTAATACAACAAAGGATATTACCTTTCACAAATAAAGAGACCATTTCCCGAGAAAATGATATCGTTAAGGAAATCAATCACTCTAAAAACATTTCTGAAAATGCTGACAAAACGCAAAACTTTTTAAAACCTACTAAACAGAAGTACTATAAATTACTCGAATAAAACATTACTAAAATGTATAAGAAATCAAAATTAGAAATTACATAGCAAGAAAACATATGATCCTTTAAGATCATAAATCGGACATTTTAAATAAAGTTTCTAATAGATTTGTAACAAGGCAAATTCTCAGATAAAATCTGCTTGTAAACTGAATATCTGGATAAACACTACTCAGACAATTAGCCGGTTCTCTAATATCGAAAACAATGGCAAATGTTCCTTTATTCAAATCGATATTAAGAGTTACTACATTTCGATCACAAAAGAACGCATTGACAATTTAATGGAATTCATCACTTTTCTCTCTGATAACATAATAGATATTAGAAAATTTAGAAATAAAGTATAAATTATTAAAATTAAAAGTGGACCAAGTAAGCCAATCTAGACTCTTCGATGTGTCTATATGTTCCTTAGTTCAGCTGAGATGCGCGATTATGTAGGTTTCCACATATTATATAATCTTACATGGAATATTGAATTTGTGATTAAAGGTCTTTATATGGATGATGGGTTCCTGGGCAGATGACCTGGATGCGAGAAAAATAAAAAAAAAATACATTCTTTAATGAAAGAGAATTAACCTTAAAATTGACATAAGCTCAGTTGTGAAAACAGTAAATTTCCATAATGTAATCTTAAACCTAATTAAAGAACTATATGAAAAACAAAATGTAAATCCGATTTATTTCCATCCATTTTTACCACCCACAATTTATAAGCCAATATAACCCGAAATCCATTAGTAAAAGAATTACCAATAAAGCTGTAAAAGATATTGGCTATAAGACAACAAACTAAACTACATCGAACGTGGACGTGTTAGTAATGTACCTAAAAAGAAAGAAGCAGACATATTATCTGGTTTAACCTCCTTTTAAATTATTGGTTTAATCAAATTTTGGCATATTTTCTAAATATTATTAAGCTACATTTCCCTGGATCATATCCTCCATAAAATATCGAATTAAAACACTATTAAATTACGTGAACGCTGTAGTGATAACTTAAAAAAACACAATTTTAACCATACCAACACAAATAAATCAAAAACACTAAAACACGTAACTCTCTAAATACATCAGAGTGCACCTTAGAAGAAAGTGTTTAACAATATTTATAGTATGGCAAATCACAAGAATACTTTTAAAAAATCAAAGTAAAAATTAATATTATATCGGCATTACTGATATACCTTCAAGAGAAGATACACATGCTATAGATGTTTCTTCAATAATCCTAACTATACAATTAAAACATGACTTTATACTTTCTAGATGCAAATAATTTAAACATAATACAAATTATTAAATGTTATATTTTAAAGAGAACTAGAACTTATTTATCCTTAAACTTTGTTACATGTGTCTTAATGAAAAATTATATATTACTAGATTAAAGGATAAAGATTAGCTCCCAAATAACAAACAAAGAACATCAATAAATTGTAGGCATTATACATCACCCTTTTTTTAGCAATTTTCATACTCTCTTTAATTAAATCCACGTCTAATACCTTTGTTTTTAGTCCTTTGCTTAGGCAACTTTTATAGAGCTTTAACTTTTTCATTTTTGAAATTTATCTTTTAACCAAACTATATTGATTTTCACTGCCTCTCATTTATTGTTATAATAACTACCATCAATTAACATCAGTAAATTTTTACCCCGATCTGAGCAAATTCACCTAATCTTTATCTTATTGATACATCCTGTTCTGACATAGATAGCAGTTATATCATCTTGCCACTAAAGTATTTTACATATTATCCGGATATTCTATTATTTAACGTTTTTAATACTCTGTTACATTCTTGTATTATTTTACTACTTTTCCACAATTTTAATTGCTTATTAATTTTATCTTTAATTGATGTAACATTTACTATTTAATCTTATTTAATGTGCATTTACTCATTATCTTTTCTATCTCACCATTTATCAGTTGATCATTTTATATTTTTATTTTATACATTTTTGATTGGTTTTAATTATATATACATATATATATATATATTATATTTTTTTAATTTTTAGTTTTCTACTTTTGTTTTTTTATATTTCTCATAATTTGTATATTTCATATATTTATATTTTATGTGAATGTAATATTAATATAGTAATATCCCTGTCGTTTACTCTAGAAATATATATATATATATATATATATATGTGTGTGTGTGTGTGTGTGTGTGTGTGTGTCGTGTCGTGTGTATATAAATAAATGACCATTTCTATTCTATTTTAGTACATTATTGTTACTGTTATCTCCATATATAATAAACTGACTGCAGACATTCTCTTTTACAAAATTACTTCATAGCTTTTTGAACAAAAACTTCACGCTCTTATTTTCTTCGACGCTCACCTATACTTATACTTTCGATAAATACACGAAAACACTGATCGGCTCCTTGTTCCCTTACTCATTAGTTTCCTAGCGATTCTGTTATACCAGCAGTTCCATTCCGTTGTATTAACGAACAAGTTTTGTTTGCATCTAATATGGCTTCACTAGGACAACCATAGCACCCCACCATTTTCTACTCCTGTCACTGATAAACCTGAACAATTAAGTTTAATATCTCTCTCAGCCACTGTACTCTTATAAAAAAAACACAAGATTTTCCAGTGCCAAAATAGGTAACAGTTACATTTTATCTTTTTTTGTTGTTGTTGTTCTTTGATTTCCCTGTATTTCGTGTTTACTTTTTTGTAGTTCGACAGCAAGGTGCCCCAACATTTAATCCCTACCTTTTGTCTAAATATCCCCTCGTATCGATGCCACTATTTTTCCCATTTGTTCTAAGGTTCATGCGCTAAAACGACATTTCCTTATTGGTTTCTATAAAACCAGTTCTGTTTCTTTGTGTGGTGGGGTGTGGGTCTGTTTACTTTTTTTATCATTACTTCGCGCGTTGTACAAACGTTCATACACTAATTCGACACTTTTTTTACTGTTTTCTGTATAACAACTGCACTTTTAACTAATGATTTTGGGGGAGTGGTGGAGTGGTCCGTTTAGCTTACATATCATTTCTTCACAATTTTATTATTTATTGCAATAAAAAAGATTTGTTTTTCTTTTCGTGTTACATTAACATTACTGTATTTTCAACTACTTATTTACGGTTTTCATATATATCATTCACTTTTTACCATTAAAAAAATCCTTGCAAAAGAAAAAAACCGTTTATTGCCGTTTTTTTATATAATACAACTAAATACCGATTTAATGTTTTTTTTTGTATTATTACTGTAGTTTCACGTAAGAATCTATGATTACAAACAATGCGTCCTTCTTGTATTGAAAAACAGCAAACATTGTTTTTCAACATCTTGGATACTTTTTAAAAACAATCATGATCGTCGTGTACTCCCCCCGTAAAAAAAAAGTCCAAGGTTATTAACATCTTTCGGAAAAAAACACCCCATGTTAGGAACGACTTCTGAGGTTTTATTTTTTCCTCGGTGGGGGGGGGGGCACGAGCAACATGTACTGACTACTCTTATACTACACTTCAAACTTTTTGTTCTCGCTTAATGGAGGAGAAATCCTTCCAGACTTGGACAATTTTTTTTGCTGTTAATTACCAAACATTTGAGCCCTACCTTCTGTATTACTATCCCCTCGAGGAGGAACTAAAAGGTTTATCATTATTTACCGAGAAGGAACCAATATGTTTACGTACATTATCATTATTTAAATTTGAATACACTATTTTATATAAAAATAGGTGCGAAAATGATAATATTCTTTTATAAAAAAAACAGTATGCCGCACTAATCCCTTTTATTTAAAAACATACATTTTGCCTATTTGTCTTGCTTTTTGATTTCCATTTAAAAAAAATGAACCTCGAAGCATACACTTTATTAATAATGCAAACAAGATTTCATATAAATTACCGTTATAACTAAATTTCATATTATAAATATCATAATTATGATAATTATTTTTAAATGAACTTACAATATTTTCTTATTTCTCTTTTCTATTAAGTAATTAAGATAAATAAAAAATGGATAAAAAATATCATATTAAATATGCCAACTTGAATATTTAATGTAAACGGAAGCCTGACACTATGAACACTCATCTCTTTACTAATAGTTTTTTTCATTCTTCGCTTCTATCTACTTTCTCTTGTTGTTTGTTCTTTTCATTTGGAACCATGTTATTCTTAAATTGCAATATTTGCTTAAGTTTTTTCGGCTTTCATTTGGTGGACTAAAGCTCTTTATAGAAGATTTTTTACATCGGCTGATCGACTCAACAGTTATTTATAATAGATTGGCAGAAACATATGCTTTGTGGTGTAGCGATATTAAAATGTTTATTTGAATACAACTAGAAAGTATACATAAATAAAAACACACACACATATATGCGTGTGTGTGCGTGTGTTTATTCTATAAACGGAACGGATCGTGAAAATATAAGGAAATTCTTGGAAATCCTTGAAAGGTAAAGAAAGTATCCATATCTATCTATCTATCTATCTATCTATCTCATTCATTCATTCTCTCTCTCTCTCATATATATATATATATATATATATATATATATATATATATATATATTACTTGGATATCATAAGCCAGAATTGAAACCAAGACATACAACTCTCCACCTTCCTTTCTTAGCCACTGAGCCACAGCTATACGCATATACAGTATAACTCCTATAATTTGAACATCCGCATCGTTCAAATCAGAATATGCTCTTCAAGTTTCGTGATAAAAGCATGAGCTGCAGTTAACTTTAATTTTCTAAGAATCAAGAAATAGTAAATGAAATTCATTGCTATATGATACTTCAAGTATATATTAAGTTGGGTTTACGATATATTGCAAATAAGAATTGTTAAATATTATTACCAGGAACAAAAACATTGAAAATAAATTAAATCTATTCTTGCTTTTTAGGTATTTATTACCTAAGTTATCATCTACAGAAATCATACATTTATGTAAAATACAGTGGGTTTTTTTTATTTATTCATTGAATGGGTCTCATTGCAGTTTCTATTTTCATCGATTGAGCTCTCCGTCGCTGCCATTGTATTCTGTAAGCGATCACGAAAATCTACAATTTCTTAGTTCTGTAGGTTCTTTATGATTATATCTCTTCGGAGTGACATTGCTTGCAAAACATAGTTGTCACTAAAGTAAGGACTTTTTTCTAGAAATTTTATAACCGTCTCCATAGACTTTTCTGCATCATCCCATGATATTGCTTCATCAAAGTGTTCTTGGTTATTTATATTAGGGTCAAGAAAATGGAAGCTGTCGTTATTTTCATCACTATTACTGCCTTCAGGATACTGATTAGTAGTTTCCTCATCTTGTTGCACCCACATTTCAACATTATTTGTATTAAGTGATTTAAGAACAGCGTGGTTGGTCGGTAACCGTTTGGGTTCAAGAATGTTTACTTTTTCTAGACCAGATGTATGCTCTGATTCTTTTAGTTCAGAAGCCTTTGGCGCTGGGCATAATTTACCCCATGCTTTTGTTAATGTGCTTGCTCGAACTTGATTCCATGCACTTGTGAGAGAAAATATGGCATATTTAATAGTAAAATGGCGCTGAAAATCGATTATACCCATGGCACTATTTATCATATTCATCATGAAATCATTTCTGTAGAAACATTTTAAGTTCCAAATAATCCCTTGATCCATAGGTTGGATGAGAGAAGTCACATTACGTGGTAAGTAGCACACAAAAATATTCCCGCAAGATGACACTAGTTCTGACTCAGGTAGATATGCTTTACAGTTGTCCAACAGAAGCAAGCACTTTGAATCAGGTTTACCTAATTCAAGAAAACGCCTCTGGACAACTGGCACAAATTCTTGCAAAAATCATTTTTTAAACAACTGTTGATTCATCCATCCATTTCGTGAAGAATAATAGGATGCTGGCAAAAGCGAAACTCCTTTCGATGCTCGGGGACACTGATTTGCCGATGACAAAAAGCTTAAGTTTATGAGTTCCAGAAGCATTAGCACATACCATCACTGTTAGTCTTTCTTTATTGAATTTGAATCCTTTTATTTTCTGCTCCTCAGATCCGGCTAATGTTTTTGTAGGTAAGCACTTCCAATTTACGCCACTTTCATCAGCGTTGTAAACATCTTCTGGTGTTAAACCATCGTCTTGAATTTGTCACAATAATTTGATGCTGCGTGTGTATCAGCAGACCGTTGTTCGCCTGACATTGTTAATTGTCTTATACCATGTCTACTCTTAAAACTCCTAAGCCAGCCTTCACTGAATTTCATATCTTCTGCGATATTCAACTCTTCCTTAAGAGATTTTTCTTTAGAAATTAACATGGACCAGATATTGCTACACCTTCATTCCGTTTTGCTACAAACCACTCATGCAATGTTCGATCGAATTCAACTTGCTTTGGTCTGCAAAGAGTTCTTCTTTTTACATGTCTTTTATTTGAAAGAAAGGAGTCGCCTTCAATATTCCCCCTTTTTATTTTTGATGTAAAACAGTGTACTTCTTCCAATCTTATAACCTCTCAATATAACGCTATTTTCAACTCCAGCATCTAATTTTTCATTAATTTGAGGTTTTTCGAGTAAAGTCAATGTCACTTGTTTTTTTAGAGTTGCAAGGCATTGTGATTGGGTTGTTTTACACTATTTTAAATATAGGAATCTTAAAAAAAATTACAGTTAGTGTAAATTAATTATCAATAGCTAATCTACATTAATTACCTAGTACCAATATTAACATTTCTGCGCAATATCTGACTAAACTATGCAAACAGTTTTACTGCAATTCCGCATCAAATATGTTAATACAATTTCAATGCCGAGACAGTTCAAGTTAAGAGAAAGTCCAGGTTTATATAAAGTCCAAATGAGAGGAAGTCCAACTTTAGAGGAAGTTCAAATTAAAGGAGCTTTACTGTATATATATATATATATATATATATATATATATATATATATATATATAAATTCACCTGTAATCCCTTTTTTAAACAGATTAAATGGCCTGATCGTCAAAGACTAGATCCGAGACAGGCAAGCAAGCATGTAAGCAAAGTCCACGGAGTTTTACTATTATCTAGATTAGATGATGTCTATCTATGTCCATGTATATATGTTACGAGATTAAAAAAGAACAAATCGAAGAGCCATGCTACCTTAAAACTACACACCTCTTCTTACTTCTAACTTTGTCAATATATCAAGATATTAGTTTTTACGTCATTAGATTACGAGCTTAAATGATTCATATTTTTATGCAACTGTATGCAATTGTATAAATACACAGAGGTACATGTCCATCTATGTCGCTTTACTAAGAATCAATAGAAACCATATCACATAAACGGAAGGTGTATATATATATATATATATATATATATATATATATATATATATATACGTTTTATTTTTTATTGCCGTATCTTTCTGTTAGGTTACATTATTGTTTCAGCTACCCGGCCGTTTTTTTGCCGTCTGTAGCTTCCTCAGACTTTTACAGATTCTGTAAAAGTCTGACGAAGCTACAGACGGCCAAAAACAATGGCGGCGTAGCTGAAACAATAAGGTAACTTAACAGAGAGATACGGTAATAAAAATAAAACGCATATTTCCTCTACAACAGTATTGAGCACTATCTTCAGTTTTTATTAATTACCATTTCTACTATATATATATATATATATGTATGTATATATATATATATATATATATATATATATATCACTATACTGTAACGCTTGATAACAATTCTAGTTTATTAAGTTAACGGTTATTGCAACATATAACATCTTTTTCCGAATGTTTGTGAAATTTTTATAGTTTGTAGGATTTGACGTATTAAAAGCACCAGAAAATAGATTGCGCGGTTCACATATCCATAAGGCATACTGGTGCGAACAATGTAACTCCCGGATCATAAAATGTCAATCGAATGAATGGATTATGAATCAGAATGACAATTCTCATTTCCTCAGAGAAATTCTAAGAAAGCCAAGAATTCAGTGTCTTAACAATAGAATGCGCCCACGGGGAAAAATTTCTAGTATTTACGTGACATCAAGTGACAATCGTTTTAACGCGTAATTTCATCAACGGCCTGAACTACACACGTTTGAATAATATCTCCAAAATTCGACACTATGCAGTCAAAACGTGTTACTCTAAAATCTAAATCAACTCAATCTCTGGAAACAGGCTTTTTATTCAAACAGGCAGAATCTCATTTGCATATGAGGTAACGACAAATCTTGTTACTTCATGAGATTGCTAGCATACAAATAGAAGCAGTAGCTATTATTCTGTATTCTTTTTATCTGCCACCTGACATTACATGCTGTCCAAATCAGGTTTATAGCTATTTTAGGCATTTAATCACACATACGCTCCTTTGTAGTAATAATCTGTCGGGTATTAAGAGCGGCTGGTAGCTCTAGAGATGATAATACCGCTTTAAATATCGAAACTATGTCATGACATCACGTCTGTGCTTTATGAGAGCATGGAGTTCACAACATTTTCCTGGAGTTTTACTGTAAATCTGATACTCGGATAGATATAATACTTTAATATTTGCATATCCATTTTTTTTCTGGATTCCTCTCGAAACAATCCATGAAGTCGCTTGCCGTAAGAGACTAATAAAAACATATCTTACACGTGTTAAAACTGATCATAGCTGATCATAAGTGTTGGACGGATGGAATCTGGCCTACAAAGCAGCAATTAATCTCCCTGTATCCGAAACATTGCCATAGAATCTGAGTACTAAGCAAAAAATATAAAAAGCAATTCCACCTTTCTATTTATTGCTTTCCATATGATTTAAGCTTTTCTACATAAATGAGGTTCTTTCTTTGATTAGTTCGGTTATATCCAAGAATTCAGTGGCTTAACAATAAAATACGTCCACGGCGAAAAATTACTAGTATTTACGTGACATCAAGTGACAATCGTTTTAACGCGGAATTTCGCATTCATAATTATATCCGCTATTTTACAGGCCGGTTTCATACTCCATCTTTTTTAGTGAAATATAGTCATATACCTGAATACTTAGATGTGTTATAGCTAATTAAAGTAGAGCTTCTTTTGAAAACCATAGATAATTAGAGTATTTATTAATATAAAACATAGGATTTTTGCCTGCAGTGAGGCTATGTTTCATCATTTTGATTAGAAGATATATCATGAAGGTTACTTCTTTAAATATATTTTTATCTCTAGACTAAATGCTTTTATCTTGTATCCATCATGTTCTTATATACGCATTTGTCTGCTGTATATGTTTAAATGATACACAGACATGAACTCTGTATATAACTATTTTTGTCAATTATAAAAGCGATTATATTGATAATATATTTCTTTAAATTAACATGCTGTCACGCCATCATAACATCCCATTGTCACATCAAGATCTGTTGCTTATGATACAATACTCATTTTTTTCATAAATATGCATTAATTTCCGATTATTATTTGGTCTTTTTATATGTACTGGTTTGCAGATATATAATGCAGATATATAATACTCCCAGCGATTACAACGTATGAGGTCCGCCACAACTAAGTTATGCGAAAATTCAAACAGATGATTTGTTTTTAGTGGTGAAGGCTTTGTGCAGAACCAATCACTCATTTTGGTACAACATTCGGTGCAATGGCTGGCACAAGACCGAGCAAAAAGTAGACCTCAAGTTTTCACATTTCTCCGAGATACAAGTTTTAACAAAAACTGGGTGTGTATCTCTCCCAGTGGATTTAACACACCCAAGATACCAACTCTGGAATTTTTACGTCTCTGCGCGTTACATACATCGCCTAGTATTCCCAAATGTTCAGATTGTTTTTTTGCAAACACAAATACGTTGTTAAGATTTTTTTTATGTGCTTGCTATTTATAGTTGATCCTGTTTATTCGCAAAATTTTATATCTCTGTGGTTGATTGTTTATGTTTCTTTATTTTATTGTGAACTTTATAAATGTCATAGATTCATCTTTTTTAAAAATTATTTATTACTGTTATTTATCCTTAATGTATATTTTTATACTAAACTCATCACTTATCAAGCCTCAAATACCACTAAAGGATACAGTTTAATGCATGTATCAAGTGGACAGTGTGACAATACCGTTATGATTATTAACGATGGATGAAATTAGACAAAATTTGATTATTTAAGAAGACAGTCCATTCTTTGGTGACGTTCTGTTTCTACGTTTAGTTAAAATATTTGTGTTCAGTGTTAGTCTTCTGTCTATAGGTTATGACTAAAAGCTGTTCTTTTATCTCTTATATTATCTAACTTTCGTTTAATACCCATTACTTCAAATATAATGAACCGCCATCCTTTGTCTTGCTTGTGCTGCTATCCCTGTTTCCATTTCCTGATAGACAGTAGAACTATTCCATATATTAGTCATTTTCTTCCGAAAGCTTCTTTCTTCGGGGTTGCTTTTATCGTATACCTTCATTTCAGTTTCTTCCTCTGCGGTTTTCGTTTTTTGTTTTGTCTATTGCTGTTTTCCTCTGCTTGCTCATTGTTATTATCGTACTTGAAATTAAAAGGATTACTTAACGGTTTTGCTCTGTAATATTATTGTATCTGATATTAAAGGCGTCAAAATTCGCACGATGCTGACCAACTCTCCAGGTTTTTACAATATTGTCATATGTTTGATCTGATGATTATGAAAGTTCATTTTATTAGTTTATTGTTTTGAGTTCCACGGCGTTCATTTTGTCTTTCTGAATATAATTTCCATGGTGGAGCGTTTGTATAAAAGCAGATCGAAACTTACTTAACCTGTAATCCTGTCACGTGCATAATGTTTATCTCACATTTTCAGTGGATTTGTTTTTCACGGTGGTCACCACTTATCAAGGCCCGGAAGCCACTCAGGGATAAAGCTTATTGCAAGTATAGTACGTTTGTGTGGAGATTTAACGAAGTGTTTACTTAAGGGGCGGTTCATTAGGAATTTGTTTACGTTGGACTTGAAGACATCCAGGTTGTACTCAGGTTGGAAGCAGACAGACGGAACAGAGTTCCACAGGCGTGCAGTTCTAAGAAAGAAGCTTTGTTCATGGAATCTACGTTTTGATTTAGGCACAGCTAAAGAGTGGGGAAGAATTTTGACAGTGGATTCAGCTAGACGGTTTTTTTTTCGTTAAAGATTGGCGAGAGGGAACCAGAGATTGGAGTTCAGACGAGCACCTGCCATGGAAATAACGATAAAACAAGGATAGGCTCGCAACGTCTCTTTTGTGGGAGAGAGGTTTCAGGGAAGAGAAAAGGGGCATCCCCCACTAAGCCACGAAGTCTATTTTGTACTCTGTCAAGGCAGGATACGCTGTTTTTAGCAGCTCCTGCCCAGATATGGCAGCAGTATTCCATCCTTGGACGTACTTGGCTTTTATATAGATAGAGAATTGCATCAGTAATGAGATATCTTCTGGGGATACAGGTAGCACTACTTAACACTAATAACAAAAGAACAACCAACACGCAGCTTAAAAAAAATATATGACTTATATTTGATTGAAGCGTTACGTTGCCAATCTCAACCACTCATGTTACGATTAATCTTTACAATTATAAAACATATTAAACGATCCTATTTTTTAACAATAAAAAAAACGCCATCTTAAAACAGGCTTATGGTTAGTCTTTTTTTTTAGAATGATTACATTTTAGAATGGAAATTATAATTTCTTTTAAATGATGGAGATTTGCTTCGTCAATCTCGACTTAATAGTGTGTCTTCTCTGATTTTCGTGATTGTTAACATTGGTCAAGAGGTAGCACTTATTGAAATAACTAATTTATCTCCAATACGTTTTAAATCGATATACCTTAATGAAAGTTCATATTATCATACTCAAACAACAATATTTATGAAAAATGTCTTATAATTAAATTTATCGTAAATGGAAATCTTAATAGATATTTTTAATTATCTTACTCCACGATATAAATGTGTCGTCAATCCCGACTCATAATTTTGATCGTCTTAGAAGTCAAGGATTTTATGATTGGTCAGAGAATGAAATCAAACTTGTCGATAAGTCTGTTTTTATTACTTTTTAAAATGATTTTTTTTACATGATTAAAAAATATATCTTATGAATCGTAAAAACCCTCAACAATTTTTATTTGTAAAAAAATCTTATGATTAATAATAAATTAGAATTAACAAGTTTATTTCTTTTATTTCTATAACAACTTCCGTCCACATCCTTGACTCATTAACATAAAATTTGAACCATCAAATTTGATATCTCGGTACGATTACACCAGCTTATATACCCTTATACAAGGACTGGAAAGGCTGGAGGCGATGGTGCCTCTAGTAATAAAACTAAGCAAAATATTTCTCAAACTATATTGACACATTTTTAAGGATTCGAAAAGAAAAGGACCACGAGAAAATATACTACGACAAGAAACTGGTTAATTAGAGAATTAAGTGTCTTCCCGTTTGTACTAATTGAACGTAAAAAAGTTATTCCAATTGTTATGCATGTCATATTGAAGTCACATGCTGACCCCTTGAATTATATGCATTTCAATTGAAGGAAAATAGAAAGTAAATGGAAATGTTTTAAGGAATAATGTTTCAGTAGTGAATTTTATGATAACATTACAAATTCGGAAATATTAAATATACTACTATATATATATATATATATATATATATATATATATATATACATATATATATATATATCGTTATAGTATTATTCGAATATTTATGCATATCATATGGCGATCAAGAGTTAGTCCAAGAAAGAGGCCGCTTGACTTCTAAGAACTTCAACTGAACAAATATATATCAATGAATCATTTATTGAATAGTAATTTTATAAAGCAAAGGTCAAAAGCATAAATATTAGTATTCATATATATATATATATATATATATATATATATATATATATATATATATATATATATATATACATACATACATATTATTACTGTAATAAGTTTAAATACCTACAGGTTTCATCCTTTCGTGCAGGGTGTCACGATTATCGCCGGTCAGGAGATTAGAACCCGGACATGAAGTCATCTCTAATTCCATTCGCAAGGAACAAACCATACGGCTTTTTTTAAACGCGAGTAATATTGTTGAAATTTAAAGATTTATTTTTAAATCTCTAGACGTCAGTCCATAGTAATTTAATGATTATAACAACATTATAATGCGCATGCGAGCTGAAGTTACCGACTTTCGTTTCAACTTTAAATTGCTCAACAGTAAGAACCGAGTTTTTAAAGCGGCTCACATTTTTATTACTATAATGATCATATATATATATATATATATATATATATATATATATATATATATATACGTAAGTAATTTTAATTGAAATCGAAAAGTAATCGCAAATATCATGTTGATAAATACAAGTGGAATAAATGTATTCCACATTCTTGTAGAAACAATTATCAATGAGATGAGGAATCAGTTTCTCGATATTAAATTATACGCGAGACAAGAGAACTGATACTATTTAAACATCTATGCGATAGCACCACTAAGGCAAAATACTAGAATAAAAACGACGTTCCATGTACGTTTGGAAAACGTATTGGGTATTTAATGTAATAACGCGTTAAAACTATGATCAATGTCAAATAGGTAAAATCCTTATTCATAAACACGATTTACATTCTTCCATAGGACAATTACATAGGTTGCCCCAGTGGGTCTTACAGATAGGTAAACCTAGCAAACCGTTCAGTCTTTTGACGTAATCACATGTCGCCCAGTACCAGTGATATTCGTTTTCATTTAAATCCGTACTGACGAGTGATTTTTGTACATCACAAACCATCTCTCCCTCACACTAACTTATACGGGATTCTTTTCTCTCTGGAGAGTTCATAATTTACAGAGAATCCTTTTTCCCCCGAAATTTTAACCGAGTCTTTTCATCTTTCCCAGAAGTTTTTGATTGTCTCTTTCTTTTATTTAATACTAGCTGTCCCCTTCCACGTGTTGCTGTGGCTCAATTTGGTGTAATGGAAAAATCCCCATATTAAGAACGCCTCTACCCCCCATATTAAGAATGGCTTTTGGAATGAATACCACAATTCTCCCCATATTAAGGACGGCTTTCGGAAGAAACACCCCCAACCTACCCATGTTAAAAATTGTTGAGGTAGACCTAATGTGAAAAGTTACCTTTTGTTTGTTTTTTTTAATAAATTGTCAGATAAAAGCACAGGATAGTGATCAAACGTCATCCCCTCCCCATGATAAGAATATATAAAATAAAGTAACGGTTTTCTTGGTAAAAACTTATCTGTATTTTAGCTAACAATTTCTTTAATGAAGAAAAAGAATTCATATTTTTTATATAAAAACAACTTATGTTAAAATAACTTTACTTTCAATTTTGTTAAAAGTTTTCTGAAAAAAAACAACAACTTTAACCTAACAATTTATGGTAAAAAAAGCAATGCCCCAACAATCGACTGACGTATACTTTCACAATTATCCTTTAATAATAAATTGTTAGCTGAAAGCAGAGGATAGTTACAAAACACCCTCCCCTCTCCAATAAAAAAATAAATAAATAAAAAAGGTATTATTTCAGCACGATACCAAAAGTGCAGAAAAAACTGTACTTTCACCTAACAATTTATAGTTTTAATAATAAAAATAAAATTCTGGGTACTTATATATTTTTTGTTATTGTGCTGAAATAAAAAAAGGTATTATAGTGAAAGGCATTCTTAACATTGGGAGGATGTTTTTTTTAACTAATCTGTGCTTACACCTTGCAGGTAAAAAATAATTTAAAAAGTGTTAGTTAAAAGCACAAAATAGTTACAAAACACCCTTCCTTCTCCAATGAAAATCTGTGCTTACCTCTTACAGGTAAAAAAAATGTCGTGAAACTTTAATTTAACCTAAAGAAACCATTTAAAAATAGCGTCATATTAAAAATGCATAAGCACCAAAATTTGGTTTAATTTTACAGAAGATATTGTTCCCGGGTGCATACGATGGCAGATGGTAACCGTACTATCTTTATAGTTTTTTTTTATTATTATCTCATTGTAAGGTGGAAGCACAAACTAGTTAGAAAACACCCTCACCTCCTCATTAAGAATGGTTTTCCAAATAATAACCTAATATTTCAGCACGGACCCCAAAACTACATACGTACCGAAAATGTCATTTTTATTGGTCAAAGTTTCTCATGCTAAATAAAATAAAACACATGTAATCATTTCAAAACCTCACCTTGCAGTTTATTTTAATTTTTTAAGCACATGATCTCATTTTCAATAAGTATGTTATTATATTTTACCCATTTCCATTTGTAAAACATGTAAACAAACTTTTGCTCGATACGGTTGACGACTTTTAAGAGTCCCTTTTAGTGATTACCTGGTTCGAGTATATATGTACAACTAAACGGCAAATCTGGCCAAAAAGTCCGATAATATTTTACTTTAAGGCCCGTCTCACCTTCGTATATAACCAAGTATTTTATTGTAGATTGTGTTGTGCTGGAAACCAATCCGCAGACGGTTTCCGTCGCAATAGAAGTGGGTGATCAATTTTCGATGTAACTTTAACTGCACTTTGTGGCCACCTGAGAGAGCGGCATTATTTGTGTCTTTATTGACTGATAACCCCTTAACTTTCACAGCCCTAGCATTTGTTTACGCTACGCGCGAGCATAAACGAAGGCTCATAAATACGCACTCGCGTACTGAACTGCCTTGTCCAAAAACCTTTTAGTCAATAAACACGAAAGAAAATTCCCCCCTCTCAGGTGGCCAGAAAGGGGGTGCTCATCTTAAGCTAAATTAACATGGAAAAGTGATCACCAACTTTTCGAAAAAGTAATTTCGTCATATCATGAAAAGTATTTTTGGAGACGGAAAATGTTTTGCAGATTCATTTTTAGTACAGTGAAATAAAAAAATATATATTTCGTTACACACGAACGTGAGACGGAGCTTCCAAAAAAAAAACAGCAAAAAAAGAAAAGGTCTTCGAAAAAAAAAGCAGCAAAAAAAAATGGAATGTTGGAAATCGAGATGTCGTAAGATGCCGTGAAGAAAAAAAACTAAACAATTAAAACGTAATGTTTGATGGGTGCAAAGCCTTAAGATAAACAAATGCCCGGTTGTTTGGAGGTGTGTGCGTAAGGTGGTGGGGGTAAAGTAAAAAATAAGCGAGAAAATAAAATAAATATCAAAATAAAAATAAAAACGATGTTGAATTTCTGTTCAAAAAAAGCGAACAAACGTATAACTTCTTTAAAAAAGAAATGTGAAAAACAGGAAACACAAATCAGGGAAAAGACGTGTTGTGAAAAAACGTGTTGTGAAAAAACGTGTTGTGAAAAAACGTGTTGTGAAAAAACGGGTTGTGAAAAAACGTGCTCTGAAAAAACGTGTTGTGAAAAACGAAAACAATAAAACACAGCGCCAAGCGAAAAACTGGGATGGCATAAATCCAATGGTGCGTTTCATCCAGTAGAAAACATAGGAAAAAAGGAAAGCTAAAGTGGCATTCCATGTTTTTTAAGCAACTATGAACCCAAACCGGTGCCTCTTCTTCTTGTGAACGGATCCGCAGTGGTGTTAAGTGGTAGCGGGGATAGGAAAAATTTATTAGAGAGAAAAAGTTTTACAACTTCCATTGATTCTAACCGATTTTGGTCGTGAACTTTCATCAGAAAAATATAGGGATCTACGATTATCGAGGAAGTGGAGATGTAATAGGCCTATAGCACACTTCGGATACTTTGCTGCAGTTTGTGCACATTATATTTGCATGCAATGTCTTGATTCTTAATCCTATTAAGGTCAAAATCGGAGGGAAAAAATGAGTGCATTTTATATATATATATATATATAAAATAATATATGTATATAAAATAATATATATACTATATATATATGGAAGAAGATAGAAGAAAGATAAATAGAAGAAGATAGATAGAAGATATAAGAAGAAGATAGAAGATAGAAGAAGATAAATAGATAAATAGATAGACGATACATAGATAGAAGAAGATAGATAGATAGATAGAATATAGATAGATAGAAGATAGATAGATAGAAGATAGATAGAATAAAGAAGAGAAGAATAGATAGAAGATAGAATAGAATAGAATAAAATCGAATAGAAGATAGATAGATAGATAGATAAATAGAAGATAGAAAAATAGAAGAATAGAAGAATAGAATAGATAGAAGATAGATTCCATGATTAAAGCTTCTTTCTTAGAACTGCACGCCTGTGGAATTGTCTTCCGTTTTCCTGCTTTCCAGCTGTCTATAATATGGTTGTCTTCAAGTCCAACGTGAACAAGTTTCTGATGAGCCGTTCCACTTAAGTTTGCAAAGTTACCGAACTTCCATTACTATCGATTACTATAGTTTCCTTTTGACTACTGTACACTCTTTAACCCTTATCCTTGAATGGCTTCTCGGCCTTGATAAGTGGTCACGCCTATGTAAAAAAGAATATAGATGTAATAGATAGACAGATTAGAAGAAGATATATAGATAGAGAAAAGATAAACTTTTTAAATTTCTCGATTCCTCTTTTTTGTGTTAATTCACAAATTAAACTGAAATAAAAAAAGAACTCATTCAAAATAAGACTTATCGTATAGTGGTTGCGGTATTAAACTAGTGTTTGTTGATTTATTGATTCTAAACAATACTTTTAATTTGTCATTTTCCATTGTATTTTCGTTCGTAGATTTATAAACGTCACATAGGCCAATACAAACTATATTTTAATCTAGCTAATCATAAGAGCGAACAGGAAGAAATACATTCAAATACAATATTTAAAATAAACTATTTGTTATTCATTTCTAAAGCCTAACAAATGTGATTTATTTATAGTCTTTTGGGGACTTCGTGTAATTCTGTAATGAAAACTATTCATTCTACGACAATTATATTATATATTATTTTTATTTTTATTTTATCTTTTGGAATCGTTTGAGATGAAGTTTCATAATTGGAATCCTCATCTTCATCGTTGTCGTTGATTCACCACATTTCGAAAATTCATCCTCCCGCCTTCTTCACGTGGCCAACCGCGACAGGATAGGAATGTTAAGTCTTATAAGTATTATCCCAGTAATTACTGCCTTCCATAGTTGTTGTTCTGTAACAACATTTTGGCCAACTAATTATCTGGTCTGAAAGAT
>NC_136492.1:67517650-67522650 GCF_053919585.1 Euprymna scolopes
AATGTTTTGCAGTCTTAATAGATATTGTAAACTGGTAGGTTCGGTGTAATCCGTTAATTCATTAAACCATTAAGAAGAAAAGAGTGGTTGTTAAATGAATCTGATAGCATATTGTAGTCAATATCAATATGTACAAAGCCAAGTTGCCAAGGCCGCTGGAAAAATGGTGGGATCTTTCTATCGATCCAGTAGATATCTCACTGCTGATGCTATTCTCTACCTATATAAGAGCCAGGTACGTCCAAGGATGGAATACTGTTGCCACATCTGGGCAGGAGCTGCTAGAAAGGACTTGTCCTGCCTTGATAGAGTTCAAAATAGACTTCGTAGCCTCGTAGGAGATGTCCTTTTCTCCTCTTTGCAACCTCTATCTCACAGAAGAGATGTTGCGAGTTTGTCTCTGATGTATCGTTATTTTCATGGAAAGTGTTCAACTGAGCTTCAATCTATGGTCCCCCCTCGCCAAACTTTCACAAGAAACACTCGTCTAGCTGTAAACACTATCAATAATTTCCCCCACTCTTTATCTGTGCCTAAACCTAAACGTAGATTCCATGAACAAAGCTTCTTTCTTAGAACTGCACGCCTGTGGAATTGTCTTCCGTTTTCCTGCTTTCCGGCTGACTACAATATGGTTGTGTTCAAGTCTAAAGTAAATAAGTTCTTGATGAGCCGTTCCATATAAGTTATTAAATTTACCAAATTTTCATTACTAATGATTACTATATTGACCAATTTCTACTGTACACTCTGTAACCCTTATCCTTGAGTGGCCTCTGGGCCTTGATAATGTGGTGATGCCTTTGTAAAAAAAAAAAAATGTAGGTCGTGATCGCCGATTATATTAGAAGACTGAATTTCATCAGAGTGAAGGTCTTTGCAACTCCCTCATTGGGATTACATACTTGAGAGTGTATGCTTACTAGGATGATATATAATAATTATAAAACAGGGATGGAATGACCCTAACTACGCTTTAGAATAAACTTTATATGGTAAGCGTATGCATTGTGCGCAGGGAGTGTTTTTCCTTTCTTCCTATTATGTCGAAAGTTAGAAAATTGTTTCTATTTATCTATCTATATATATATATATATATATATATAGATAGATAGATAGATAGAGAGAGAGAGAGACAGATAGACAGACAGACAGACAGAGATATCAGATACAAAGTGAAAGAGAAAGAAAAAGAGAGAGGAACGGAGAGAGACAGAGAAAATTGTTTCTATTTATCTATCTCTCTATCTCTCTCTCTCTTTCTCTCTCTCTCTCTCTATATATATATATATAAAGAGAGAGATAGATATATATCAGAGACAAAGTGAAAGAGAAAGAAAAAGAAAGAGGAACGGAGAGAGAAAGAAAGAGGAAGAAGGGAGAGAGAAACAGGGAGGGAAACCCGACAGAGACAAAGTTATGAAGTCATTGTTTTTCTGCAATAAAATATCTTCTCATTTTTATGCCAAATTCCATTACATTTTGCATGTTCATTCGAGTCCCACCCCATTTTCTAAACTGCGCCGACCATTCAATGGCAACCTCCCACTAAGTTTGCAACGGCACCCCCAGACAATTCTATGAAGCATCCTAACTAAATATCCCACGGCCTCGTCGAGCCTTTGGAATTTACTGTTCTTTTCTTTATTTTACATGTTCTAATATATTCAGGCAGTTATATTGCAATCTTTCTGCATTCACGATGCCTGACATATAGGGCACCCGTTGCATTAAGAGGACTTTAGAATATGCATGCAGAAAACAAATGTCTCGTCTTCAAAAATGGATTAATAAAAATTCACTCACACCCTACTATGAACGCTATACATACTTTCAATGCTAACGGCTATTTTTCATTCGGAAATAGACCAAAACCATCCATTTCATATTACTAACACAACCAATGTATTTGCAAATATTTTGCAGGTATTTTATTTCCTCAAATTAATCATCCCGATGAAAGCTTGAAATAAATGTCGGAATTATTATTTTTCTATTTTTACAATATATATATATATATATATATATATATATATATATATATATAGCACATGTACATATATACTATGTACATATACATCACATAGATATATAACATATATATCATATAAATATATATATTAGTCCTCGGGCGAACGTGCAGGGCACAAAATGTTTTAAATAATAATAATAATAGAATAGCAATAACAAAGACTTTCGCTCGCAAGGACTATTATTGACTGTAACCAGTTTTACAGTCCGATTGAAATTTTCATTTCTATTTTTCTCGTTATGTACTAAATATTTGTTAATGAAACCTATATAGAATATGTTTCTTATTAAATTTTAAAGATTTTCTATTCTTAAAGAAGTTTTAAAAAAATTTAATCTAAAAAAAGTTGTTTTGAAGTTTTTGTTAAAAAATAATTCAGATTTTCTCATTATTCAGACCTGTATTACAAAGAGGGAGTTGAAAAAAATGAGTTGTGGTGTAAGGAGAAATACAAACGTAAAGAGAGAGAATATTCAGACCTGTAATAATACAAAGAGGGGGTTGCAAAAATGAGTTGTGGTGTGAGGAGAAACACAAACTGAAATAGAGAGAAGGAAAGTTTTAAAATATAACCTTAAAAAGATAAGATACAAGTTAGAAAAGCATTTCATGCAAGGTATGAAAATTGTTTAACAAAATGTTTTTACTATAAGCTTTAAAAATAAAGCTACAAGATTCAATTTGAAATTTATTCATCTTCAAAGTGCACTTTTATAAATGTTACAAATAAGGTATAAAAATTTAATTTAAATTGAATCAAAAAATTACCTTGGATTTATTTTATGTAATGTACATTTTATTGCAATTTAAAAACATTATCTTTCATCTAGAAGTTAATAATATAGATATAAAATTTTCAATGATTTTTTAAAGTGCAACAGAATATACATTACATAAAATAAATACAAGGTAATTTTGTGATTCAATTTAAATGAAATTTTTATACCTTACTTTGTAAAATTCATAAAAGTTCACTTTGAAGATAAATAAATTCCAAATTGAATCTTGTAGCTTTATTTTTAAAGCCTATAGTAAAAACATTTTGTTTAACAATTTTCATGCCTTGGATTACATGCTTTTCTAACTTATGTGTATATATATATATATATATATATATATATATATATATATATATATATATACACTATCCACTTATGTTGTGCTTCCTTTTGAAAATTAAATATGTTCTTAACTCTTTTTCAAAGTGTTTTTAACATGTTTTATTAACTAGTTGTTTATATATATATATATATATATATATATATATATATATAGGGAGAGATTTTAGTATATCTACATATATAAATGCATATGTATACTAAATGATGTACCCGGCGTTGCCCGGAATTTAACTTAACGTTAAATTCCATTCAAAAATTAAGTATAAAGAACGATAGAAACTGAGATATGTGCATGCGAGAATAATTTTTATTCTAAGCAATTCATTTCTTTTTAATAGAAAAAGATGCTGACCTGAGATCGAAACCAAACCAAATGACAGTGAGACAAATACGATAATCATTAGACCAGCTCGCCACAACCCTTAAAAACTTTTTTATAACTTCGTTTAACAGTTGACAAAGAAATAAAAATCCGGTGCCCCCGTTCCCCACCTACTAACTTTTCAATTTTGACTTCTTAGTAGCGCTATGAAAACGGATTAAAAAGTTTTGCACATGTCTGAATTCTCTAAATACCACATTTCAAGACTTTAAATAAAATTCGTGTATAATTTGATCAATGCCCACACACTGATGCCTACTTTTATAGATAGATAGATAAATATACACATATACATACACATACAACTAGGTATATATATATATATATATATATATATATACGTGTGTATATATAAATATATTTTTTATTCTTCATGTAAATACCGTCATATCTTACAACGATGTCCAGACCATGTCAATCATATTTGATTTCATCAGGAAGGAAAAATTAAAATACAAAGATTAAAACATCCGAAAAACAAGCTATATTACGTAGGCATGACCAGCCTACAAACAACATTAGAGAACCACTACTGAGACCGCAAAGAAAGTTAATAGTTGAATGGATAATAATTCCAAAGTAGGTATAGGAACTTAGATAATCCTGTGTCTGAATGAGAAATTATCTCTCCTAAATTTTCAAGAACCCCCGATTTATTAAACTGTGTCAGTCAAATAACAAATGCATGCATCCAAATAAACACATATCTATCTTCTATATATCTATAAAAACAGAGATGTGTGTGCCACAGACGATTTCTGATTGGTTAATCCAATAATCACATCTCCTAAAAAACTATGGTTCGTAGGCTTTTAACGATACCATAAAATATTATGGCTTTATTTATTGTCCATCTTGGAAGGGTTTAATTTTTTCCTAACTTGCGATTTACAAATTACAAAGATACGAAACTAACTTACAATCTAACAATCGAACCTCCGACATCACGGCCGTCATTATGAAACTAAACTAAAAAAAAAAACCCGCGTTCACTCGTGGTCTTTACATTTCGGGTTTGGGTACGTGTGCAGTTTTCCATTGACATTAAAAAATGGAAATATTTTTAAAAAAAATATATTGTACGTACTCGTCATGGGATAAAGTTTTCCTACAGAAAAAATCACGTAATTTCATCAAGTAGTTATTTTTTATAGCGAAAAAAGAAAAAAATCAACGCTACAAGCGAAATTAAACAGAAAGTTCAAGTAGGGGGATTTCCCCCTTTTTTTTATAGCGAGGCCAAATTTCGCGAATTTGGCCATTTTTTAAAGCAGTTTGGCCTTCAAAATTTCTGTTTGGCCATTTTCTTCACCGATGAAATAAAAGAAGCAAATAAAAACAACACAATAAAACTTTTAAAAATACGGCACACTTTTGTTGTTCTTGTTTGTTTTTTTTTGGTAATTTTCCTTATTTTTTTATTTTTTCAAGATAATACTATTAAATGGACACTATTATGCCAAAT
>NC_136492.1:67527650-67532650 GCF_053919585.1 Euprymna scolopes
CCCCACTTGTCTGTATCCATTTCTTTTACGCACCCCTAATAATTAGTATTAATAGTATTTTCATTATTATTATTGGTAGTAGTGGTGATGATGTTGGAGGTAGTAGTAGAAGTATCGTTTCTACTGCTTTTATTATTATCATTATTATTACTGCTCTGTTTTTAACGCTTTTACTATTCTTGCTTTTATCATTATTATTATTAGTAGTAGTAGTATTATTATAATCATTATAATTGTTGTTATTATCATTATATCCGTTATTATCCCCGTCATTGCTAGCATAACCGCTACCATTATCACTATTAACATTAATTTTGAATTTACTTCTACCACCACTATTGGTAATATTATCTTTAATGTTTATCTTTAATGCTTAATTTTTTCTTTACGTCATCTTTATTTTTATCTTCAATTTTACTTCTATTTTATCTTCAGCTTTATTAATACTACTATTATTATAATTTTCATTACTATTGTCTTTCGTACTATTATAATTACCCTACTATTGTTTGGTATATTGTACCACTCTTATAAGTAGTAATGGTTTTCTTACTCCTCCACTTTGACATCAATAGGTATACTTAACCTTCTGCATCAAGTTAAACGCACTCATAGTCATTGCCACCATAATCTCCAACCGCCTCCTTATAATCATACCCCCTATATCATATCAGTTGAAACTTATATACACATATATATATATATATATATATATATATATATATTGCCGCATATTACCTTTCAGTTATAACCCCTACCTCCAAATTAGAAGCGAATTTATAGCCGCCATTTGCCGTTTAGGTGGCACCAATCAAAATCAAAATTACTCACTCCATAGAAAATAGACACCCCAGAAACCGTTAAAATAAATTACCACGCAGCAACAATACACCCCCTATTTAGCCATAATACCCCTGAATCTCAATACTATGTTAAAGATCATATATAATCTTATATATCATACTATGTATAATAAGCTTCTCCTTATTTATTTAGAATTCAATAAAGCTTCCCCTAACACTCTATAATTCCTCTTAATCTCTTTCGTCCCTAATGAACCTTACGCTAGATGCCGCATCTTCCCCATGCTACCTAGCACCTTTTCTACTCTTCTGATGAGAAGCATTAAGCTTCGAATTGCCCTGGCATAAAGAGTTCCTTCTATCCCCCAAATTTTGTCTGTATTCCATTATTAAATAAATGATCCATTCTACATCTACCAATATATAGTTTTGTGTCTTACTTTCATATTCTTGTTGTCCTACTATATATATATATATACATATATATATAGATTTTGTTGCTGTTGTTTTTTCAAGTGATACATACGGTTAATATTGGCTCCGCCTCGAAGCTCATTTTTTTTTATTTACATAGAAAGTCGCTTTTTTTATTTGTTTGGGCGTATATAACATTTTTATTTATTTATTATGGTCTGAGGTTCGATCCCTAGAAACAGTTGAACTACGCTGACGAGAGGTAACGACCTCGAAACACGCGTGTACGTAGATTACTGTTTAAAAATAATAAATAAATAAAAATGTTATATACGTCCAAACAAATTAAAAAGGGCGACTTTGTAAGTAAATAAAAAAAATGAGCTTCGAGGCGGAGCCAATATTAACCGTATGTATCGCTTAAAAAAACAACAATAACAAAATCTAAATTTATTAGCGATAAAAATAAACAGTATAATTAATCTAGGGATCATGGCCTAACGGTTAAGGCACCGGACTGTGGTAAACATGGTCTGAGGTTCGATCCTTAGAAACAGTTGAAATACGCTGACGAGAGGTAACGACCTCGAAACACGCGTGTACGTAGATTACTGTTTTAAAAATAATAAATAAATAAAAATACATGTTAGTTTTTATTTTATTTCGGACTATTAGTCTCATCTTATCTTTTTATTGGTGCACAACGTTGTGCACGAATAAAAAGATAAGATGAGACTAATAGTCCGAAATAAAATAAAAACTAACATACACTGCTCATCTTAAAAAAAAAAAAAAATTCCAATAAGGAATAATATATATAAAAATACATGTATATATATATATATATATATACGTTTTACATGTTTATATGTTTTGTATATTGTGATTTTACATATATAGGTATATGTTATATATATACACACACAGACACACATATATATATATATATATATGCAGAGATTTTATATATATACATATATTTTGTTTATTTTAAAAGTTCTGCTGATTTCAAATAGCGTGTAAAGTGTTATCACTTTCATTTGTTGGAACATTCGACTAATTGTTGCAGCTATATTTTTCTAACTCATTTCTTTAAAAAGGAGTTACTTATTAGATACGAACGCGTACTACGAAATCTGAAAATCCGAGTTCGCATACATTCGCCTTCGCTTTATTCGTAGTAATATTGGGAAATTTAAGAACGAACCCCCAATATGTTACGATTATTTTAAGAAACGTACTTTCTTCTGCGTTTTCAATGCTCTTGTGTTAGATTAACTTCCAGAAAACAATGCCGATTTAACAATAAGTAAACGATACAATCTAGGATGTACTTAGCTCTTCTAGAGATAAAGGATTGCATCGGCAAAGCGATATCTACAAGAGCAGCAGAATGATCTAACCATTTTAATGTCAACCATGGAAAAAGATGTGATGCATGTGCTCCATTTCAGATCAATAGTGGAAAGGTAAAAGTTTTACAGCATTTTTGCCCTACATTGTAAAGTCGTTAGCCGATGCTGAGAAAACGGACAAAAGCCACCATATATAAAATAATGAACAAAAGCCACCATATATAAAATAATGAAAAATATTTTTTAATTTATTTTTTATTTAGTGATCAATGTCATTTTGTCACTTTTCTTGACAAAAATGTTTTGTTTAATGTTTAAACATCTTTCGAACCCTTGAGTAGCATTTAAAATGCTTGAAGTGAATTTATGCAATTCTTTTCCCGTCAGTATAATAAATTTACATCGTATGTTTATGCTATTGGATCTATAGATTTTTAGTTTTACTGTTAGTTTAAAAAACAATTAAATTATTTTAATTATTAGTATTAGCAATAAGTATTGTTTTTGAAATTAGAAATAAGCTTCACAGTTTCCCTGATTCCTATATCAATTTCGATATGCAAAAAGTGCTGATATTTTTTATTGTCTATTCCGATTTTCATTAAAAGTACCCAATATATATATATATATATATATATATACATATATATACATATATATAGATAGATATATATACAGATATATATATGTATATGTATATATATGTATATGTATATATATATATGTATATATATGTATATATATATGTATAAGTATATATATATATGTATATGTATATATATGTATATATATGTATATGTATATATATATATGTATATATATGTATATGTATATATATATATGTATATATATATATATGTATATATATGTATATACGGCATAATCACGCTGACACACCGGTTCTCGTCAGATCACCGAAGTTAAGCAACGTTGAGCCTGGCTAATACCAGATGGGTGACCATTTGGGAATTCTAGGCGCTGTATGTGCTCTCCGCTTATCTCGGCATTGTTTCCAGTCGTCTTGTACCTCAACTTGCCACTGGTATGAAACAATGTTGACTCAGGAGAGGCGTGGTTAGAGGTTGTGCAAGTCTTGCCACACAAATTTCACGCGCAGGCACCCTTACAGTGGGTATCCATCGTCTGTCAAGACTGATGGAAGCCTTCATATATATGTATATGTATATATATATATATGTATATGTATATATATATGTATATATATGTATTCTGAGGATTTTTCGGAGGCATATTTGGTGGTACGTCTCCAGGGTTTTTACATGCCTCCTGTATGTTGTCCAGGTCTCCGATCCATAGAGAAGAGTGGGCAGCAAGACAGCTTTATATACCATGATTTTGGTCTTTGCCAGAAGGTCACGGTTCTCAAATACTCTCTTCCTTAGCCTTGAGAAAGCTCCACTTGCACAGCTGAGACGGTGTTGTATTTCATCATCTATGTTGGCTTTTGATGATAGGATGTTGAAGTGGTCCACATTTTCCAGTCTAGCGTTGTCGATGGAGATGTTTGGGGGTGAGACCGGAGTACTGTTTAGTGGTGATTGATGGAGGATTTGGTTTTTTTTTTATATTAATTGTTAGTCCTAGCTGTTTGTATGCCCTAATGAATGCAACCAGTGTACACTGTAGGTCCTCTTCTGAGAGGGCTACAAGGGCGTTATCGTCTGCATACTGTAGCTCCATAATGGATATGGTGTTCGTTCGACCTTTGGCCCTAAATCTGTTGATGTTAAAAAGTCGGCCGTCGGTTCTGTACATAATCCGAACTCCATGGGGAAGATGTTTGTCCGTAAGATGGAGGATAGCAGTAATGAAGATGGAGAACAGGGTTGGGGCAATGACACATCCCTGTTTCACTCCCGTGTCAACCCTGAAGGGCTCTGTTTCATCTCCACTACTACTGAGGACTGTAGCTGACATATTGTCATGTAGCAGTCTCAGTACCCGAATGTACCTCTCTGGGCATCCAAACCTTGCAAGAACCAGCCAAAGGGCTTGACGGTTCACAGAGTCAAAGGCTTTAGTAAGGTCTATAAAAGCCATGTATAATGGTAAATTTTGCTCCCTGCACTTTTCTTGAAGTTGACGAGCAGTGAAGATCATGTCCATCGTGCCTCTATTTGGTCGAAAGCCACTTTGGGACTCGGGAAGGATGGTTTCTGCAAGGGGTGTAAGCCTGTTGGCCGAAACCCGAGCTAGGGCTTTCCCTGTGGTAGAGAATTAGTTGGAAGGACCGACGCACCAACACCAGCGTCCTGAGTGAGGCTGACATTCCCACTATCACCGCTACTGTTGCTCAATGCCAGCTCAGATGGACTGGTCATGTTGTCCGAATGCCGGATCTCCGCCTCCCAAAACAGATTTTCTACTCTCAGCTTGTTGAGGGAAAGCGTGCCCAGGGTGGCCAAAA
>NC_136492.1:67535150-67657650 GCF_053919585.1 Euprymna scolopes
GATTGAAAAAATTCAAATATTTCATAATTTTAAATCAAATTTGAGACATAGTTATTAAACAAATAAAACATAATTCCCTGAATTTGATTTTGCTGCATACACTTAATATGTAGTTTATTGTTTCGTCTCTTTGTCCGCAAATTCTACCTTTGCTGTTTTCTTGAGTATTGTCGCTTACTGCTTTGATGTGGTTGGCTCTAATCGCGTTATTTTGTGTGGCCGTTATTAGAGATTATGTTTCCGTTATGTTTACTATTTTGTTGCCATTTCCAATTGTTTTCGTTAGTCTCATATTTTGCAATCCTTATGAATCGCTCATGTAGCTGTTTCTCTTCCCATTTTCCTTTCCTCGTTTTATTCCCCATCTCTTCTGTTTCTATTTTGTTTGTTCTTTCCGTGTCTCTTGCTGCATTAATTGTTCGTTTGGTGTTCTACATTATGTATTTTTCAAATTCTTTTTTGTGTTATTTACAGTCTTCCATACAGACTAGCGCTCTTCCTTCGTATTTCTTTTTCACATAGAATCCGTTAGTATCATCGTTTGGGGACAGTGTATTGTGCATTGTACTCAGTTTCCTGATATTCTGGTCGAGATGCCTCAGTTCATTTTTGGTCTAACGTATAAACAGTCAATAGTATCTTACTAGTAACAATGCGCACGTGTTTATTCGTTTGATTAGGTTTCTATTACATAGTTTAGTTTCAAGGATTTTTCTAGTTCTACTGATGTATTTCTGTTCTAATTTTCAATTCCATTTCTGTTGCTTTGATGGTGTCTGCTTCCAGAACTCCCATATATTTGTAGCTATCATGTTCAACTAGTGCCTTCATCTCTGTTTGATTGGGTAGTCACATACCTTTTGTTGCTTCCAGTTTTTTTCCCTCCTTGTGATCAGCAATGCGCACTTTTCCATAGCGAATTCTATTCGGATATCCTGACTTAAGATTCTGGTTGTATTTATTAGCCCCTCTAGTTCTGTCTTTGTTTTTGCAAGCAGTTTAAAGATATCCGTGTACATTAGTGGTTCATTATTTCATTTGTGTTAGTGAACTTGTGCCCCGCTTGGCATTTTGTCTAAATATTGTTCAGAGTCATATAATAAACAGTAGTAGTAATAAGGAATCACCTTGAAACATCCTACTTTGTATTTTAATCTCAGTTATGTATTTCCAACAGCTGCCAGTTCAAGTCTCCACGTTATTAATGCATTTTCTATCAAATTGATTATTACCTTACCTGGTATTTTGTACATTAAAAAATTGTACATTGTACATTACTATTATAGGCTTCCAATGAGCATTCACACAGGTTATCAAACACAATACAGCCCGCGGTGTTCCCTGGAAGCTGAGTGAGAACAAGTCTCCCCAGATTTCCAGTACTCTCCGCTTCTTTCGATATCATTTGCAAATAAATTTGCACTATCGCAACAGTTGCTTGCCATTGATTTCTCAGTGGCAGCGGTCTTTAGTCTTTACAGGAATTTGAGTAGCAATAGGCCTCCCCAAGATCCTAGTTCTCTTCGCATTTATACAGTGGAAGTCTGATCAGTGCTCACTCCTTGGTCCTTCCTTACACCTTGACTACTTGGCTATTTGGTTTATCTCTGTTGTGGAGGGGGGGAGGACCGTGATGTGGTAATACGGGATGGGGATGGGATTAAAGAAATTATAGGTATGCTTTTCAATGTTCTTGGTTCCATGAAGCGCTTTATGTTTTGTCTCTGTAGCAGTTTGTCTGGTCTACGCTTTTGGTTCGTCTGTGTTAGTCTCCACATTCAAGGGTTTTCCTTAATATCTTAGCTGTTTTCATTATTGTTGTCCGTAATATTTTTCCAATCATTCCTTTGACTCCAATTTCTCCCATTCTTTTTTTAAATTTTTTGGGATTGTTCCTAGTGCTCCTACTATTATATGTATTCTTTTGATTTTCTTCATCTTGCTTATCCCTTTCAGCTCTCTGGCTAGCTTTGTGTATTTGCGCCGTTTCTCCTTTCTTTGATATTCACCCTGCGGTCAGCTGGAACAGCAAAGTCTACGACTTGACAAGATTTTTCTTTCTTGTTAATTATTACGACATCTGGTCTTCTTGCTTGGTTGGGTTTATCTGTTTGTATGTCTATGTCACATAGCATTTTGTGATTCTCGTTTTCAAGTACTGTTTCCGACTTTTGTTTGTACCACTTGTCTGTGCTTTCGAAATGCAGTTATTTGCATAATTCCCAGAGTACTACCCTTCCCACTTGGTCGTGACTGTTCTTGTATTGCTTTTGGGCCAGTTTGCTTCATTCACTTACTATATGGTTTATATTTTCGTCTCTTTATTATTATTATTATTATTATTATTATTATTATTATTATTATTATTATTATTATTATTGTTGTTGTTGTTGTTGTTGTTGGTGGTCTCATTTTTCATCGCAGGAATAACCTCCGGCTTTTCGAACAAGGTGTGTTTTTTTATTATTTTATTACATTTTCACCCCAAACAAGGCACATTGCCACTTTGGTATAGGGGGTTAATATCAGTGGCAACAACTACTGGGGTAATATGTAAGGATTTGGGCAGCAATATGTCGGTTCACGTTGCACTTGAACTTCTGCACGTCAGTACAGTTGGGAAAGCAGGGACCTCGAATCGAATTCCAACGTCTAGCGGTTCTGGGGAAGAAACTACTGGAGTAGAAAGATCTTTTACATCTAGGGATCTCTACAGTGTGGGGATGGGAATAAGAATATCGGTTTGTCGAGGGTGTTCACGTCGTGGGGGCACAAGTGCTTGCAGTTCGTCAGAGCATTCACTATTAAAATACTTGTAGAACAGGCAGAGGGATGCAACGTTTCGTCGATATGACAGAGGCTGAAGCTTAGATGCCAGTTCAGGGCCTATCAGATTTACGACTCTCTTTTGAACCTTGTCAAGGAACGAGAGACTAGTAGTAGATGCACCAGCCCAAATATGACAGCGATACTCCATACATGGGCGAATAGTGGCCTTATAGAGGTACAGGATACTTTCGCGTGTTAGTAGTTTTCTAGCATGGTAGAGAGACCCCCACCTTTCTTGTAGCGGCCCTGGGAATGCCTTCATTGTAATTGTTAATTTAGTATCGCTAGATTAAGCACTTATTTTAAGAGTCTCCCTACAGTTTTGAACTTTAAACGCAGATTAAATATATACAATTCAATAAGATACATTTATATTTAATCATATTTCGTTATATTTCTTAAAGTAGCGACAACATTGAATACAGTATTTTTATACGTACTCTTGATTGGAAAAAGCAATTTCTTTCTACAAATAACTGTCCGAAGAATGTTCATTCCCAATTGTAACACATACTATAAAAACCCAAGCACACAACTGTTTCTTCTCTGGTGCTTTCCCTTCGAAAACAGCAGACATGTGCCTAATATAAACGTGACGAGCCCTTAACAGGGGGAGCCTCGGAAAGCTCAACTAGAGAGTCATACAAACATTCGTTTAATAAGCGACTCCCCACACCCAAAAAACAGTCGCCGAGCACATATTTAAAGTTCATTCATACAAAGCCATAAACGCACATGACGCCAGCCTAAGTTTACATACGTAAATGATCTAACTCACAAAAAAAACAGGTTAATATTCACATCCACTTCTTCATGACTACCCCATTTACACACGCGTAAACGCTTACGGTGCAAACTGAAATGAACATATGTACTAAATTTATTTATACATCCTGAACGATTTTTTCTAATCGAATGTTTATTGAAGAATTTGAACTCTCACTCTTTATATACCGTTTATCTTCTGTTATCTTTGAAAACGTGTTAATCTACACAAATAAAACAGTAGAGGTATGTATGTGTGTTTGTCTGGTTTAACTGCAAAACTCTTACACTAATGGTCACATAACACTGAAATTAACATGAGAAATATATCAAGGATTGTTCATAATGAGTAAATTCTTTGGTGGGATGAAAGAATAACGCGTACAGAAATCGGCAAATTGAAATGAAAAATATTCCCTTTAACTTACCACCATTTTTATTAGCTTGCGCATGCGTAAACTAATCATAGCTAAAAGTGGTTTGATTTTATAACTTTCTTATTTATCTGTCGAATTAGACCAAACTGGTGCACTAAAAGTTTTGGTTTCAGTTTTTAGTTGATGCCATTCAAGTTATTTTCGTTTACTATTGGGATTAGTATTATATATTAGGTAAAATATAAAATATGAAAGAGAATTAGCTTTGCAATATTAGGTTGGTGCAAAAACAATGTCGTTTATATATATATATATATATATATATATATATATATATATATATATACATATATATGTGTGTGTGTGTGTGTGTGTATATATATATATAGTCAGACGTTAAATAAACAACGTTATCTCTGCACCAATCTAATGCTTGATACGAGATCTGCATGAATTAAAATATTTTAAACCTGTTTTACGACCGGCAAGTTTGGTCTTGTAAAAATAAAGAAAAAGAGAAAGATATTAGTGTGCTCAGATTTTTATTGTACCTGCTATTTTTATTTCTTGAGAATAACTTTGTCTATCATTTTGAGACTAACTTTATTTTCTAGATAATTTTATTCTATATCTTTTTACTTGTTTCTCTTCCCTATATATGGTTTTGCCATTTCCTTTGTTGCCTGTCGTCTTCATACATTGTAGATTTGTAACAGTTTTACGTCATCTGCTGTGGCTCCTTTATCTCTCATCAGTATTCTACTCGTCGCCATTCAATTATAAGTTCTTATGCGTTTGTCTTTCTTAATTATGGATTGCCCTCCTTTTTAACTCGCCTCATCTCGACTTGATAAACTGCAAGTAACGTTTATCTATTCTAGCGAATGAATGTTGCGTTGGTGTCACTGTTTTTGTTTCTTTTTTTTTGTTTTGTCTTTGCCATTACCATTGTCATTTTTTTTACGTTTCAAATTAGTGACTGACAAACTTGTAATTTTACACAGGATCGTCGTCCCTATAGTTGTTGTCATCCCACATTTCCTCATCAACTTGCGTCATTGCAAGCCCAATCCACCACCATTTATTTTTCTTAACTCTTTTCTTTACGTCAGTTATATTTTTGGTCTCTTTCACATCACCTCCACTCGCCTTCCTCTTTCTTCTTCTCTCTGTTTCTCCTCAAATTATTTCGATTATTTTTTTTTTTACAGTATTTATTTATTTTCTTTACAGCTTTTGTTAATCTCTTTCTTTCGAATATTTTTTCCTGTTTTTGAACATTTATAGTCGTTGTTTCTTTTATTCTCTTTTTTCACACTTGTTATCTACTTCTTCTTATTCTCATGGGCATTATCTTTCGCACGCTTTCCTCTCTTTTACTCTATCTGTCTGTTTGAAACATAGTTGTTTTTATGTGCGTATGTTTGAATTCGGTATCAGAGTTAACCAGTAAATCTAATCACTGATTTCAAATCAGCAACTCTGATCAGATGTCCTTATAGATGCCAGAATTTATTTATAAATTCATTATTTGTAATTATATGCCCGGAAGAATTAATATCATTCAAAATTAAATATATGTAAAATTAATATTATTCAAAATTAAATCTTCGTAAAATAAATATTCAAAATTAGTTGTCGTAAAATTAATATTATTCAAAATTATTTGTTCGTAAAGTTAATATTATTCAAAATTGAATGTTCGTAAAATAAATATTGTTCAAAATTGAATGTTCGTGAAATTAATATTATTCAAAATTGGATGTTCGTGAAATTAATACCTTTCAAAATTAAATGCTCATAAAATAAATATTCAAAAGTGAATGTTCAAAAACTAAATATTATCTATAATTGAATATTCGTAAAATTAATATCATTCGAAATTAAATGTTCGTAAAATAAATATTCAAAAGTGAATGTTCAAAAACTAAATATTATCTATAATTGAATATTCGTAAAATTAATATCATTCAAAATTAAATGTTCGTAAAATAAATATTCAAAAGTGAATGTTCAAAAACTAAATATTATCTATAATTGAATATTCGTAAAATTAATATCATTCAAAATTAAATGTTCGTAGAATAAATATTTTTTCAAAAATTGAATATCTGTAAAATAAATATTATTCAAAATTGAATGTTTGTAAAAATATGCAAAATTTAATGTTTGTAAAACAAATATCATTCAAAGTTAATGTTCATGAAATAAATATTATTTAAAATTGAATGTTCGTAAAATAAATATCATATCTGGAATAAAACGTTCGTAAATATAATATTCAAACCAAATGTTCTGGCGATTTTTCTCTTCTTATTTAGTCAACACAAAACATAATAATTGTTTCTACTTTTTCGTCAATTAATCGTTTGTCGTATAATTTTATTTTAAAAAGAAACATTTATTTTGTTTTATTAAAATTTTAGAAAACCTTTTTTAAATATTCATTAATATATTTTAATTTTGAAAGGATTTTCATTGTAGATTTACGTTTCAATGTTTCTTTAATTTAGACGATCAAACATTTGCGTTTAGTTGCAGTTGGTTAGCCGTCGTAAGCTCGGATATCAGACTAGAGACTTGCTTTTCATTCTGCGCAGTTACAGGTATTTTGTAGATCATGAACTTTAACCTAAATATTAGTACTTAAAAAAAGAATATGCATGAAAATATTTAACGGGTTTCTTTGCTTTTGATCTGTGTTATAAAATCCAATACGTGAAGAGGGTCGAGAAGAGATGTACTTCAGCTTTCCTATTTATTATTATTATACTTCTTTCCTCTACTTTTATTTATTTATCTATTCTTATTCGTGCATGATTTCCCTCTTTCTTTCCCTTTTTACTTCCTTTTTCATTGATTTACCAATTGATTTACATTTTTATATGGTTTCTTATTCGTTTTTGTATTCTTGTTACAATTTTCAACTTTTGTTTTCGTTTTCCATCTTCATCTTTTTAATGCCACATCTTCCAACTAATACTATTTGTTTGTTCCGAAATTTTTGAAATAAGGATTGCTTATTTGTATTTATATTGTTGAAATCACTAGTCTTATCTTTGTTTTTATGTTCATAACTTTCTGGCCGAGGCAAACTCCAACCTCCTACGGATGATTCTTTCGAATTTGGAAACCCAATAATTGAACATGAGAATAATTATATCGTACGCAGAATGTATCACATATTGGAATGTAACCGGTTAGATTAGAAGCAATTGTGTTACAATAGAGGACTTCTGACACATCTGGGCTTGCGTTGTTCAAAACATATTTTTCATGTATTTTCAGGGTGCAAAACCGGCTTCGAAATCTAGTTAGCGATGTCTTTTTCTTCTCCTTACACTCTATCAGAGAAGAGACATGGCAAGTCAATCCCCGATTTGCCCCTGTTTTCATGCCAAGTGCTCGTTTGAATAGTCTACGGTCTCCCTGCAAAACATTCACAACAAACACTCGTCTAGTCACAACTACTCTCAATGATTTCTGTCTATTAAACTAAGCGCAAAACATATAAACAAAGTTTCTTTCATAGAACTAACCTCTTCTAGACCTCTATAGCTTGGGCTGCTTTCGTGCTGACTACAATATGGTCGTTGGAAAGTCAAATGTAAGCAAGTTCTTGTTGAGCTGTTTTCTTAAATAATCAATGTCTACCCAATTTCCGCCACTCCCACTCCTTACGCACTAACCTCGTCACACTCATTTACCGTTATCCCGAGTCGCCCATAGACCTTGATAAGCAGTGACTCTTTTAAAAAACATATAACAATCAAGATGAAAGCAATAGTCTAATACAGATCGCTACATACAAATCCATTCTTGCTTTTACCTTCATTTTTTCTAATAAAAAAACGTTTTATCATTACCTTATTTCTTACCTGTTATATTTTGATTGTTGAAGTGATTACACAGAACCAAAATTGAACGTTTTAAAGCTCTTGAAGTACCTTATTATCGTTAAAAACCATGACGTGTTAAACTTGGTTGCGAGAGAGAAAAACGCACACTGGAACAACGGTACTTATACGTATCGACCACGTCTGACTTCTGTGCTTTGCTGTTCATAAAATATAAACCCCATGAAATTTGTTACAGGTGTTTCAGCACTCGAATGGTTAAGGTCATTGTGCAATAGAGATCCGTATTGGAACTGGTGTTACTGGAATAGATTGCATCAGATAACTAATTCTGGTAGTTTTTATATTGTTTCTGATGGCGCCATTGAAAACGGTATTGTTAGGAAGATATCCCATATAAAAAAAAAACTTCACTGGCGTTCACATTATTCCTAACTTCAGTATTGAAAAAGCTGTCTTGCGAGAAAGTTTATTACGTAATAAAGATCAAATGGCAACCACGTCACTCCAGTAAATGCGGTTGCACCCGAGGAAAGTAGACGACCTAAAAAGTTGCTGTTTTCATCAACAATCTTCTATCCCTTTCTCTAGTTTTTATTCTTTTAATTTACTTTAAACTATTCTTGTTTCTATTTATTATTTCTCTGTTTCCATTTTATTTATTCGCTTTTTTTTTATTCTTTCTGTGGCTTTTTTCTGTTAGTCTGTCTTTTCTTTTCCTACATTTCTTTTCTCTCATTAGTGACCCACTCAATTTCTCATGTGTTACTTATATTTTTCTCTTGCTTCATTTTATTTCTAAATCTTCATTCCTTCTATCGTTTCCATGATGCATGCGTATGTAACAGAAATAGGAAGAAAAAAAGGTTTGATACAAAAAAATATATAAACTCAATTAAACAAAGAGAATTTAAACAGAATTATGGGTTGAATTCATATTTCACTCAACACTGGAAATACTTCATTTCACTTATGTACACCAAAATTCAAATATTTACCCAATCTCCGCCACTCCCACTCCTTACGCACTAACCTCGTCACACTCATTTACCGTTATCCCGAGTCGCCCATAGACCTTGATAAGCAGTGACTCTTTTAAAAAACATATAACAATCAAGATTTAGGCACAGATAAAGAGTGGGGGAAATTATTGATAGTGTTTTCAGCTAGACGAGTTTTTCTCGTGAATGTTCGGCGAGGGGGGCATAGATTGGACCTCAGACGAACACTTGCTATGAAAATAACGAGAAAGCAGAGACAGGCTCGCAACGTCTCTTCTGTGAGAAAGAGGTTGCAGGGAAGAGAAAAGGGCATCCCCCACTAGGCTCGAAATCTATTTTGAACTCTGTCAAGGCAGGATAAGTTATTTCTAGCAGCTCCTCACTATTTATAGAAACTGTTTCCGTGTAATAGAATTTAAAAAAACCCAAAATAGTAGAAGAACTATTAGGGATTGTCTGTTTGACATAGCTTCACTATTAATTTGGAATGTAATTTTGCATCTTCAATGCAATAAATTCGATTTTAGTGATAATAAAGAATTGCATATTGCAGTATTGCTCTATAATGATCATATCGGGTGATATTAAATCCCCCAAATTAACGTTTGTGAGAGTATCCTGTGTAGTTTTTCACTTTTAGTCGGATACAAACATAGATGTATTCCTTTTACGTAACACTTATAGATAAAACTTTCTATTTGCATGACGCTCTTTCTCTCTCTCTTTCTTTCTCTCTCTCTCTCTCCCTATCTATCTCCTTCCTCTATCCCTTCTCTGTATTCCCATTTTAGTATTTTAGTTTGGTTCCCTTTAAATGTTATTTATCTTTGACTCCTTCTTTACTAATAACTTATTCGTGTATTCTCTCACTTTTAGAACTTTATTTTGCTGTTGGTTTCTTCCTTGTTTAGTAAAGAAAATTGTTCGCTCTTGTACGTTACAATCGTCCCCGCTGCCTGGAGGCATTTGCCAGAGCTGCAATGCGCATGACTCGGGTATGAAGTGTCTGCTGATACATGATTTTTATATAAATATAGCCATCTGTTTATGAGGCAGGGTTCGATTACGGTCCAAAGCAAGTGGCAAGTGACAGAGCATAAACGTTATGTAGAAGCGGAATTGTAATGAAAAGGTGTTAATATGAATTCTTTGAAGAAGAAAGAGAATCAAATGGTTGACAGGACTTTTATGCGTTTTATTTGAACCTTTGGTATGACCATAACGCGCATCTGATTATGAGTGGCCGATTCAGATGCGTTGCAGTTTATGGATTTAACGTTCAGTTTCACCCTCAGGTCAACTTTGGCCCGCAGTGCTAATACCTAAAAGAACGCCATCTATGATTACATAGAAACAACTCTTTACCAAATATTTATCTACAAACTTTATCTACAAACAAAATGTATCCAAAAAAAACTCATCAACCAAATAATCATTCTGTCCTTCCTGATTCCTTAATTTCGTCTCCTCATTTTTACTTTAATTTTTTTCTTATTACATTCTTGGTTTACCTTTTTTGTTTCACATATCGTTTTTACTCTATCTTTCCCCCTTGCTTTTTCCCCCTTTTCTTGCTTTCTTTCTATTTCTTTGCATTTTTATTTGTTGCTTATTTTCTATTTTGCTTTCTTTTCTTTTTAACGACTATTATTCCGCCTTGTTTTCTTTGCTTAATCTTACTTTATATCCTTTCTTCCTTTATTTCAGTATCTCTACCCACTCGCTTTACCATCTCTTGTCTGTCTTTCATCCGTTTATTTTCCTTAACCCACACCCTAAATCTAACCCTAATCCACCAACATTTTCCTCTCTACCATTTCTGCTTTCGTCACCAGATTCAACACATTCTCGCTATTACAGCGCATATTTTTTTCGTTCTTGCGTGAATTTTCACAGCTTTTTTCGCGTGGGGTGGTGTCAGGTGTGCGGGGTTCGCCCCTCTTTTTTAGGCAATGATGACAAACAGATGAGATGAGTTTTTGTCGAGAATCGTTTGGCTCGTGCAACTTGAAACAAAAAAAAATGTCTCCAGCGACGTAAATTGTTGCACGCAGCATTTCCATCTTTTTTATCGTTTCGTTTCGCTCATATCTACTTTTACAATATTTAGTTTCGTTTTTCACTTTTTGTTTAATTCCCGTTTTTTGATTAGTCATCTAAATTTTCCTTTTTTTTTTCAAATTTCACCATCTTCATAGGAATTTTTCTATTTCACCACCTTTTCCGGAATTACTTTCAAAATGGTTTCACTGGTAATCTCTGTTAGTCTTCATTCTTTCAGTACATGTATTTTCTTTCATTCTTGCAATATTTCTATCGATACTTATCTGTGTCTTACTAAAAACAATTATATTATTACGTCATGTGTGTTTGTCTGCACAAGTGTGTTTCTCGCCTCTACTCCGTCTTTAATCTCTATTAATCATTTATTCATAGAAATCGAAATTCCAATCGCATAAACCCGGGAAAACATACAAACAATTATACTTTAAAAAATGAATTACAAAAAGAATCCTAAAAAAAAGAGACAACTACTTCGTCACACCTTGAAATTTGAAAGGAATTTAGAATCATCAAAGCTGTCGGACAGAATGTCATTGTAAACTGGTTGTAAATTCTTAGCAAATTTTTATATGTATTTAAAGGTTGAATGTTTTGGAAATATTTACATTTAAATATTGTATAAATAACTAGCAGGGGTTCCCGGCCTTACCGGGTCGTAAAATACGCTTAAATATATTTTAATTCATGCAGATTTCGTATTTTATTACAGATCCAATCACTTATTATATTATATTGTATCTAATGTAAAGTAGTAATTTCAAAAGTAAAACTTTTTTACTGGAAAAGTTGAAAAACGTCGAAAACGGGATCGATGTCATTAAAATATGCTTCAGGCAGAAGAAAAAATAGGAGTTATTACTTTTGAAACATCGTACTCGTACATTCTCTTTGACTTAAAATTTTAGTCTTTTTATTAATTTATTTTCATTTCTTTAGCCTATTTTATTATATAGGAGTCACCACTTATCAAAGCCCGCAGGCCACTCGGGGATAATTTTAATGAGTTTACGCTAGTCACTAAGACAACAGCGTATTAATAGATGGCGGTGGAAAATGGGGAAGAACGAAATCAGCATTTTTATCTAACATAAACGTACTGGATAAAAGTTATTAAAAAGGACGTAAAAACAACTCCGTCTCGTTGTCAAACAAACATAAATTTTCATCAGCATAACAAAAGTAAAGGTATAGGTTTTCAAGAACAAATGGCAGACCCTTCACGTGGAAAGCTATAAAAATATGTGGCAAAACCAGTCGCAGGGTTGAACCCCTAGGTATGATATCTATTTGCTCGTATATGATATTATTAAATCTTAGTTCGACCGACACTGCAGCGAATTTTATTTATTCCACGAAATGTCTTCGAGAATAGAGAAGTCGGAAGTTAACTACAGTATAAGGTATCAGCCCATATATTAAGTCTATAAAAATGTGACACATGCGAAGAGACTAAAAGTACGAATATGACTTTGTCAGAGTAATTGGTTCTGCATAAAGTTACACATGTAAATGTATCTTGGATGCAAAGCAAAGTATAATATTCGAAACGGGTCCTGAAATAGTTGTCAACTATTTGACTAACTTATGCTAAGAGGACTCTATCATCGGTAATGTTTTTCTTAACGGTACTCTGTTTTAATGGGCTTTAACTAGATCATTAGAGCAGGAGTGAATAAACCAATAGGTCTGAATACTTTGAAATGGAAGCAGGAAGAACTCCGCTCTTAACCAATTTAACCAGACGTTTAGAGAACTTTATCTCAGTGGATATAGTAGAATCGCGTGTATTTACCGGACCTGACTGAACAAATGCAGATGGTGTCCTCATTGACGTAATCTAGGTGATAAAGTCCAACGACCCCTGGGCGTTTGTCAGGTTTTGTAATGTGCTTATAACGAAATGCTTTGAATTCACTTCGCTATTTGCATTCACAAATCGGGACAAGCGTAACAGCATCTGAATATGCGACGTCATTTAAATTTGACTTAAGGTTACTAATCTTAGAGTAAGAAATAGGTGAAAGCTTTGCAAACTGGGTTCAAGATACAGTGTCAGATCAAGACATAGAGCGACAGTTATATCTGACTTGTTTACATTCGAACACTGTACCGAAACGAGAGAGAGAGAGAAAGAGAGAGGGAGAGAGAGACGAATAGTAAGAGAGAGAGACAGCGAGAGAAATATTAAATCTTTGTAACGGTAGAAAGAAAGAGAGAAAGAAAGAGAGAGAAAAAACAGAGAGATTAAAACATCGTAATGGATTGACCTCATCTCATTACAATGTCTCGTTATTTAGTGTAAATAGAAAAAACAAGGCGTTATTTCGATGCTGTCGTCGTGGCCAAGTGGATATCGACGCTGCGTTATAACCTACGGGTTTCTACATTCGCACCCATCAAAAGGATTGCTTTTTTTTAGTGTTAACATTTAAACATGGTTACGGCTTGCGATAAATAGTATAAAATTTCGTGTTTTTCTCCATTTCTCTCAGTTATTTTTATCATCGAATTAAAACAGCTTTATTGCTCTTTTTCTTTTTATATATTTTTTTATTGTCGAAATGAAACGAAGAACTTTCATTTGTTTTTATATGTTTTCTTTTTTGTTTGTTTTTGGGTTCATTTTTATTTTTTATTTTGGCGTTTTTGTTAGAGTGATATGTGAAATAATTGAAACCAAGTATTGCAGTAATTAATAATAAAAAAAATAAATGATAAATACACTGAAGAAATTTCAATTCATTTACTTCGAATAGGTTTCTATCTTTTCGTTCTTAAATACATTTCTGCTTCTTAATAAAACAGTGAGACGAACTATTTTTAGTCGACGGAGGCGGTTCTTGACATTCCGATAGCCGTTCTTACCATAAGGAGTTTGGGGTGTCTATTCTGAAAGCTGTTCGTAACATGAGGATGTTGGGCAGCAGCAGCAACAACAAAACAACAACAACAACAACCGTAATATATTTTTTTCGAGGAGGGCCCGCTTCCTTCGGGCAACGCCGGTTAGCGGGTACTGATTATTTACAATAAATTTGGAATGTTATATACAACTGAGGAGTTTTAGCTCACAACTAAGGGATTTCTAGATAAACATTATAGATTATGTAAAAACATCAGGTGATGATCCGAGTGTTATGCGTATTAATGGCGTTATGAAAGGAAGATATATTCTGAAATTCACGTACAGTTTAGAGTTTGGTCGTCGTTAGAAAAAGACAGGAGTATACCGGTCCTAATCGTTTTTATACCCCAGGGAAAATCTCGGGGAAATGTTATTAATCTGTAGAATTAAAGACAGTCGTGTAATCTTTCAAGGGAGAAGCATTTCTATAAATATAAGTCGCTGAAATTATGACCCAAGGCTTGTTTGTTCCTTGGGATGAATCTACTTTGCAGGTATGTTTTCCCGATTTGCAAAATGTTAAACGTCCCTTTTTGTTTTAAAGTCTGCTGTAAATATTTATATCCGCTGTAAAACAGTATATGTTCATTTATCGACACGTACCAAACCGAGAACACAAGACGATCTTGATAAAACCGGTGTAAATGTTATACGCGCATCGAATCAACAAACAGTAGGAACATTAGAGACGATCACAAAGTAGAGAACACTAGACGAACGCATGCGTCATACACCTAAATATACACATCAACACGTGAACGCGTATATGTATAGAAGAACCCCAGGATACGGCATTAAAAATCAGTAACAAAATACAGTACAGTATATATTACACATATATATAACCAAATCACATAATAAATCACACTGTAAAGTGGGGTAAGCACCGTAAGCAGGGGCAGGAAAAACATCGTATTCCACACAACCTGAAACAAAAAACTATCCTAGGGTCACCGCATCCAGGGATTCTACTGTACAGGTGATATTATATACATCCTCTTATATAGACACCATTATGAAGTAAATATTATATACAACCCGTTATATAGAATTCAGTATGAACGTACGTCGATTTGGTCTTTCGTTAAATGTATAAACGGCTATATAACATGAACATTTTAGTGCGCGTTTACTATTTCGCGTTGCCGACGTGATTAGAATTGAGTTGGAAAAAGGGGAAAATATGTTTAATTGGTTAGAAAAACGACAAAAAAATAAGAACTTACACACACACAAGATGAAAAAAGTATTTAAAGTAATTAAGAATTAGAAAACGCCATATCCCAATGTTAAATCATAAATGATGAAAAAATGTATTACTTGTAAACGAAAAGAAAAATAGCAGGATACTTGAGAAAATGTAACTGTATTTTTTTTTTGTTTTTAAAATTAGTTTGTTAATCGGTAAGTCAAACAACTCATAACGAAGTTGACAAGCACTCGTTATTGTTTATAGAAGAATCTGTTTATACTAATGTGATTGTATTATATTTGTGAAGTCATGAAAATTAATGCATTCTGTTTGAGGGTCTAAAATATTTCAGACGGAGCCCGGGATGAATATACTTTTATGTAGTGAAGTTATAAATTGAACTTTTCAGCTTTTAGATTTTTGTATTGTTGTTGATAAAAGAAGAAAAAGTATCGTACGTTTGTTTGTGTTGCTCTATAAACTTGATAAGAATGTTATTTTGTTATCTTAAGGACTAAAACTGTTACATTGTTCAAATGCATGCAAAACGTAGATTAAGTTTATATATGTAATTACATGGTCTTTTGTTGTCTCAAAGTTGAATGTGTAAATTAAATAATAGTAGTGATTTAAAAAATTAAAAATATGACTTAGGTGCCATCAGCTGGAATAGAAACCGAAACCTACAATTCACAAAGTTAAATGTGTAAATTAAATAAATTAAGAGCATAGATTAGGGAGATCAATCAAGAGAAACTGATCGTCAGCAGAGCATGAGAAGTTAAGAAGGAAACGGTTATGTTGTGGTAAATTGTTTTGTTGCTTTGAGAGAGATTTTTTTTTATTTGTTGCGAGGATTTTTCTGACCCTTAGAAGAATCTACGTGAAGCAAAATATTGGGCGCATCACGCATGGAAATCCGTACTTTTCTGCGAGGCTATGAGCTAGTGAATGCTGGTTATAGTTACCCACTTTGGTTGACAAAGGATAATTCTTCACATAGCAAAGAGGTGCCCTGTGCGCTTCGACTAGATGCAATGATCAATTTTGGAAGGCCACAAAGGAATACTCATCCTGTTTGCTGTCAGCACCGTTTTCCATTGAGCTATAGTTGTCGTCAAAAGTCCTACCACATTCCTAGCAACCTTCATCACCAATAGTGTTTCACGGATCCATGAATGAGGACCCATACCTTTCTGTAATCGTTCCATGCTGCACTTAGATTCCTCTTCCTCCCCTTTTTCATCCTGCATTACTGCCTTATCAATCAGTACTTGCTCCTTCCGACACCTTTTATGTTCATCAAGGAAAACACTATTACTCACGAGATACCACTACTACTACTACTACTACTACTACTACTACTACTAATAATAATAATAATAATAAACATCTTCCAAGGAGATTCACTATCACCTTTACTGTTTATTAGTCAAGATAGCCCTGAACAGTATTACTGAGAAAGTGCAAAGCCGGATACAAGTTCCCAAACACGGAAGAAGAAAATGAACCACCTGTTGTACATGGACGATCTGAAACTTTTCGCGAGGACCGAAAATGAACTAGAGACACTAATAAATGATACCGAGATCTTCAGCCAGGATATCCCAATCGAGTTAGGTATGGAAAAGTGCGCACTACTTGTTATAAGAAATGGAAAACTAGAGGAAACAGAAAGCATGGAATTATCCAACCATACGGAGATGAGGACACCAGGGGAAGAAGACACCTATAAATACTTAGGAGGACTGGAAACAGAAATGAAAGACAGAATTGGAAAGGAATACCTCAGGAGAACAAGAAAACTTCTCGAAACCAAATTATATAGCAGAAACCTAATAAAAGGCCAAATGCATGGGCAGCATCACTAGTAAAATACTCTGGACCGTTCATAGAGTGGACTAAAGAAGAATTAAGACAGCTCGATCAGAACACCAGGAAACTCATGAGCATGCACAATGCACTATATCCGAAGGACGATGTTGATCGACTCTATGTAAAAAGGAAAGACGGCGGGAGGGGACTGGTTAATATAGAAGACTGCGTGAATGACAGCAAAAACGAACTAGAAAAATACATAATGCAAAACACTGAAAGAATATTCATAGCGGCGAGAGACACTGAAAAAATCAATAAAACAGAAAACAGAGACAAAGGATAAGACAAGAGAAGAAAAGTGGGAAGAGAAACAGCTACACGGAGGATTCGTAAGGATTACAAAAGATGAAAATAACGAAAACACTTGGGCATGGATGCGAAAAGGCACATAAACCAAGAAACTGAATTCCTAATAACTGCAGCACAAGACAATGTGATAAGAACCAACCACGCCAAAGCAAAGATCAATAAAACACAAGAAAACAGCAAGAACCAAGAACAATGAAGTCGCATATCTATAAGTTCTCTAATCCAACCCTATCCCCATTACCTCATTGCTACATCACTGTCCCCCCTTAAAAAGAAGAGCGAGACGAAATGACCGAGTTAAGTCGGGGAGGAAAGAAAGGACTGATGAACTGACCAGACCTCAGCCGAATAAGTGCGAAGAAAACTGGGACCTTGGGGAGGTTTATTGCCACATAAATTCCAGTGAAGACCAATAGCCGCTGCCAACCAGTAATCAATGGCAAGTAGCTGTTGCGATAATGCAAATTTATTTGCAAATGTTCTCGAAAGAAGTGGAGAGTACTGGAAACTTGGGGAGACTTTTTGGCACTCAGCTTCCAGAGAACACCACAAGCTGTTTTAAGGGAGCGATCTCTGAATACCTGCGTGAAAGCTCCTTGTGAGCCAATTATAATAATAATAATAATAAATGAAAAAAGAATAGGAGAAATTGGAATCAGAGGAATGACTGGAAAAATACAACAAACAACAATAATCAAAACAGCTGAAATATTAAGAAACCACTTGAATGTTGAGACTAACACACACGAACCAAAAGCGTAGACCAGACAAACTGACACATAGACAAAACATGAGGCGCTACATGGGACCAAAAACATTGAAGCTACACACCTATAAGTTCTCTAACCCACCCTTCCCCCATTACCACATCACTGTCCTCCCCCCCAAAAAAATAGTGAAAGTAACTAGCCAAGTTACCAAGGAGGAAGGAAAGACCGATAAGCGAGCACTGACCAGACCTCCACTGTATAAGTTCGAAGAGAACTGGGACCTAGAGGGGGATTATTGCCACTCAAATTCCAGTAAAGGCCAAGCAGTTGATTTGATAATGCAAATTTATTTCTAAATGGTATCGAAAGAGGTTGAGAGTACTGGAAAACCTGGGGAGAATTATTGTCACTCAGCTTCCAGGGAACACCACAGGCTGTATTCAATGAGATCTTTGATAACCTGTGTGAAATACTAAATAATATTAATATTATTATTATTATTATTATTATTATTATTATTATTATTATTATTAATAATAATAATAACTGAATTGACAGCTGATGGAAATATAAATCTGGCGTAAAACAAACTTTCAAGATGATTCCTTACGACCACTATTGTACCTAACCGTCATGATGCCCCTTAACAATATACTGAGAAAATGCCAAGCCAATACAGATCAAAGAATAAATCACCTAATCCATATGGATTTCTGAAACTGTTTGCGGATCCCCAAAAAAGAAATTAGAGATGTTAATAAATAAAAAAAGACTCTTCAGTCAGGATATCCCATTGGAATTTGGAATGGAAAATCATGCACTGCTGAGCATGAGAAAGGGGAAAACTGGAAGCAACAGAAGATATGATACTACCCAACCAAACAGAGATGAGAGCACTAGGTGAACATGATAGCTACAAATATTTGGCCGTTCTGGAGGCAAATTCTATCAAAACAACAGAAATGAAAGAGAAAATTGGACTTCAGAAAAGCAAGAAAACTCCTCGAATCTACACAATATAGTAGAAACCTAATTAAAGGGATAAACACATTGGCAGTATCACTAATAAGATACTCTGGAGCATGTATAGAAGAAAAAACTGAGACATTTAGAACATAAGACCAGAAAACTCATAACAATACACAATGCACAATGCACTACATACAAATGACGGTAATTTCTGATTCTATGTGAAAGGAAAAGGCAGAGGAAGAGGGCTGGTGTGTACAGAAGACTGTGTAAATTACACAAGAAAAAAATTAGAAAAATACATAATGCAGAGAACCGAAAGAATAATTACTGCAGCAATGGACACTGAAAGACAGAAAGTGAAGACGCAAAGGATAAGACGAGAAAATTAAAAAATGGAAGAGAAACAACTATATTGACGGTTCATAGAGATGAAAAAAGATGAGAATAACGAAAGCATTTGGACATGATTGCAAAAAGGAAACCTAAACAGCGAAACTGAATACCTGATATAAGTAGGACAAGATAACGTGATTAGAACCACCCACATCAAAGCAAGTATCGTCAAGACACAGGTAAACAGCAAATACCGATATTGTGGAGCTAGAGACGAAACTATAAACGATATAATAAGCGAATGCAGCAAACTATCCAAACTAAATATAAAAATAGACACGATCGAGTTGGAAAGGCAGTACACTGGGAATTATGCAGACAACTGAATCTTGAACACCCAGAAAAATGCTACAAGCAAAAACCAGCAGCAGTACTTGCAAATGAGAGTCACAACGTTCTATGGGACATGGATAAACAACCGGATAAACCTATCCAAGCAAGAAAACCAGATTGTATATAGAATAACAAGAAAGAAAAGATATGCCAGACTGTAGGTTTTTCCGTCCCAACAGAGCACAGAATAAACATCAAGGAGATGAGGAATGCACTAGACTAGCCAGAGAGATGAAAGGAGTATGAAAGATGAAAAAAGTCAAGATAACTCCACTAATAGTAGGGGCGCTAGGAGCAATACCAAAAAAGTGTTGAAAAGAAAATAGGAGAGATTTGAATTAGAGTGATGGTTGATAAAATACAACGGATAAGAGTAATGAAAAACTAAGGAAACCCCTTGACTGCGAAAGCAAATATACATGAACAACATACACAAACTGTACTACAGAAAATGCTACGGATGTAAAACACAAAGGAGCAACATTTGCAATCATGAAAACTGAAACAGTAAAATTATAAGTTAAACCCCTACACCCCTGCCTACCCCTATATTTTTTGTGTGAATATGACCAAAAACTGCCGCCACACGAAATAAGTGAGGCAGGTCAAGACGAGTGAATCCGCCGATAAAAAAGAAAGCAATAGCCAGACCTCCGCTGGATGAGTGTAAAGAGGACTGAGATTAGGGAGGCTTTTTGCTTCTCATATTCTAGTAGAGAGCAATGATCCCCGCCAACGAGAGATCAATGGTAAGCAGCTGTTGCGATAAAGCATATTCATCTGCAATGATCATAGAATGAGGTGGAGAGTACTTGGATTATGGGGAACTTGTCGTTCAGACTCCGAAGAACGCCACAAGTTCTTCATCAAAGAGAAATCTTTGATGATGGCTTGTGTCTTAAGGAGTAAAAATAAATGAATAAAATAAAATAATAATAATAATAATAATAATAATAACAATAATAACAATAATAACAATAACGATAACAATAATAACAATAACAATAACAACAACTACAATAAGAAGAAGAAAAAGAAGAAGAATTATAATAATAATAATATTAATCGACCAATGAACCAGGAAACTTATGACCATCCACAATGCACTACACCTAACGGATAATGCTGAGCGACTCTGTGAAAATAAAAAACGGAGGGAGAGGACTGTGTTGTATTGAAGACTGTGGGAATGACACAAAAATGAACTAAAATATATATAACACCGGACACAGAAATGTTAATCAACAAAAGACACTGAAAAAAAAAACGAACAAAAATAGAACAGAGAAGAAGGGGATAAGACGAGAAATAAGAAGATAAACAGCTACGCAAACAATTCAGAAAAATAACATAAGGCAAAACTTAAGAAAACACTTGAACATGGCTACGAAAAGGACACCTAAATAGATAAACTGAATCCCCAATAACAACAGTACAAAATAACGATAAACAAAACTTCAGCTGACCCTTTAATTTCTCTTGCTGGTATACTTGATTTGACCGGGTTTTTTTTTGTTTTTTGGGGGTTATTTTTCAATTCCAAGGAGAAAATTAATCATCAAAAAATAATGATTACACAACAGAAAGTTGTGAAAAAAAGTCAATTAAAAATAATTATGTCGCTAAATTATTAATGATCGTTTACTGAGAAAAAATACTTATGAAAAATAGCGTCGGTGCTGAAGTAATTACTTAATTACGTAGAAATCCATTCTTAACAAAGGAATCTGGCTAGTTTGTATTTTCAGCTTAAAAAGTTTAAATTCAGCGTAAAGTTTGAATTTAAATTGACAATTTCATGTAAAATGTATACGGTTCGTATTATGTGTAAATATCCAAATTAAATTTAATAGTAATAAGAAAACATAACAACCCTACAAGAAAATACTCAACAATGAAAGACTAGTAAAATATTAACATCATCTTTCCTACGCACTGTTGTCACTATCTATCTTTTAAACATAAGCATATAATTCCAATTCCGGACATGCGCCTTACATCTCTCGAAAATGTCCGCCAGATAGCGTGGGCGCTTTGAACTTAATAAGTGCGAATATTCATCGTTATAAATAATAAGAAGGAATAAAAAAACAGAAGAAGGAGAATGAGAACAGGAAGAAGTATATGAAAGAGGAAGAGAAGGGGGAAGAGAAGGAGGAGGAGGTAAAGAAAGAAAAGAGGAAAACGGCAACTCAAATTACATGAAAGCTTTCAAGTAGGGGCAGGGGATGAATACAAAAAAAACTTCCAATGATGAGAGAATAAGTTCATTGGGAAACAGATAACTATACAGAAAGCAAACGATTCACCAACTGCTATCTGCTACCCTACCGGAGACAACGATAAAATTAAAATAATTTTGTTTTCCCGAGAGGCATTTGACTCTGGCTGCGAGGTCAAAACAAATCGACCAGACGTAAATCTTTAAATATAAAAAGGATAAGTATTGGAAATTAATCGATCAAACACAGACAACTTCCACACACCATATATATATATATATATATATATATATATATATATATATATATATATATATATATATATATAAAATCAACATATTCGCAGAAACTATTATAGAGGGATATACTATTAAATATATTATGCTCAAGACATGAGTAGAGCTGGGTAGTAAGGTATGAAAATATATTTATGGCAATAAAGCTATACAGAGCGTCCACATTTCATACCTGGACGTGTGTGTGCGAGTGTGTCTGTGTCTGTGAGAGATTTTTCTTTTTCATATATATCTCTAATTACATATATATACTAACATTTCAGCCCGGCGTTGCCCGGGTGTTAGAAGGTGTATGTGGAAAAAAAAAGCGGTCAATTTTTTTAACTTTGACTCCTATTATGACCCCTTAACATTAATTGTTTTACGTTCAAATAAAGTTATTAAGTTAGATCCATGCCCAAGAAACCCATATCTAAAATTTAAATTGTTTATACCCAAAATTGGCGGAGGAGTTTGGTAGAGTTCTCAAAGGTCGAGTCTGTAGACTTAAAATTGACAGAGTTATTGCGTGGGGAAATGTACACACACAGACACACAGACACACACACACACACACACACACACACACTTTTATAGATATACTAGCATTTCAGCTCGCCGTTGCCCGGGTGTTTGGATGTGTATGTTGAGCAAAAAAAAAAAAAAAGTGGTAGTAGGAAGGCAGGCTCGAACCTGTACCGCAAAGAGGAAAAGGGCGGGTAAGAACATGACGTCTTCGCTGTTACGACCACCTCACAACCGGAAGTGACTTATGTTTAAATTAAGGCTAGACAATCGAAAGGAGAGAATAACTATAAAAAATATCGGCGAAAAAAGCGCCCCTCCCCTGTAGAAAAGTGCCCAGTTGAAGGTGAAAATATTAATGTTTTTAGCCAATTGTTCGATATTTGTCGTCTGAAAGGTTGAGCTTCAAAACGTTACTGATCTTGTAAAAATCCGTCGCCTCTGTCGAAAGTTTTAGGCAGACATGCAAACATACATACATACATACATACATTTATATATTGGTAACTAAAATTTTTCGATCCAAACCGATTAAAAAGCTTGCCCTATCTCTGAATACCCTTTATGTAAAATTTCAAATGTTTAGACCAGAAATCGTTTGAGTAATTTGGTAGACCGCAGAGATAAACGTTTTTTTTTACTTTGACCCCTATTATGACCCCTTAATATTTATTGTTTTGGACTCAAATAAAGTTATGAAGTAAGATCCATGTCCAAGGAACCTATATCTAAAATTTCAAGTGTTTAGACACAAAATTGGTGGAAGAGTTTGGCAAAGTTCTCAAAGATCAAATCGTTGAACTTTGACCCATTAACATCCAACATTCTGGCCGAAAACGCATTACAAAGATTTTCTCAAATCTCAGTACCCTGTATATCAAATTTCGAGTGTGTAGACTTAAATTTGAGAGAGTTATTGCGTAGTTAAATGTACACCCAGAAACACACAGATACACAAACACACAGATACACAGACACGTTCACTTTTATAGATATACTAGCAATTCAGCCCGTTCATAACTTGCCCTTAGTGTGAATACACTTTATGTAAGATTTCAACTATTCAGACCCAAAATTGTCTGAGTAATTTCGTAGAGACCGCGGAGGTAATTTTTTTATAAATTGGACGCCAATTTTTACCCAATAACCTTAATTATTTTAGTCGCAAATCAAAATAGAAAGTTTTACCCATGTCCAAGTTAACTACATCTAAAATTTCAAGTTTTTTGACCCAAAATTGGCGGAGAAATTTCGTAGAATCGGCAAAGGTCAACTTTTTCAACTTTGACATTTTGGCAGCCAAATTTTCGCCCCCAAACTGATTAAAATGCTTGTCATCTGTCTGAATACACGTTATGTGTAAATTTTAAATGATTAAACCCAAAAGTCGGTGAGTAGTTTGCTAGACACAGCAAAGGTCAAATCTTTGGAATTTTGACCTCTCGGAAGCTTAAATTTTCGACTCAAAGCGATTATAAAGCTTGCCCTATATCTGAATATCCATTATGTAAAATTTCAAATGTTTAGACCAGAAATTGTCTGAGTAGTTTGGTAGAGACGCAGAGATCAATTTTTTTAACTTTGGCTCCTATTATGACCCCTTAATATTTATTGTTTTGGGCTCAAATCAAGTTAGTAAGTAAGATTCATGTGCAAGGAACCTATATCTAAAATTTCAATTGTTTATACACAAAATTGGCGAAGGAATTTGGGAGTTCTCAAAGATCAAATCGTTGAACTTTGACCTCTTAACAGTTGAATTATTGCGTAGGGAAATGTACACACACAGACACACAGATACACACAAAGAAAGGTTCACTTATATATATATATATATATATATATATATATATATATATATATATATATATATAATCAAAGATACTCGCGCTTCGCTTTGGACTTTTCAGGGGCACCCTTGCGATAAGTGGATGTTGTAAGAGAAATTATTTCTTAATGTATTTCTTAAGGTGTTTGACTCCACCCTGAAGTGACTGAAATTCAACTATGCGCATTAAGAAAATAGAGCCAATCAAAGTTAACAGTTACATTGTTATGTATAAAAATTGAAATAATTACAAAGTGTCACAATGGCTAACATTTGGTTAATTGGTTGAGGTAATGGGGTGGTGGTGGCTGATCTGATTAAAATCTACATAGAAGTTAGCCGGCACCATGGTGATGAACCACAACCTCCTGTACACCATCCCTAGGTTGGGGATTTTATGAAGAGCCGCACTAAATATTATTTAACCTTTCATCTTAACCATGAAAAATGGTGTGCACCATTCTTAAGTCGAATACCATAATTGTGTCAGCTTCAGTCAGGATCGTTTCAATAATGTGGACTGTAGGTGAGTATAAATACGTAGGCTATGAACTTGACCTTTGCACTTTAAGTTTGAAAAATGGTTTGCACCGTCTTTAGATGGGGAACCATCGTAATCCCAAGTTTGGTCCAATGATGCGCGAAGTAAGATGGTTGTACACACACACGCACGCGCGCGCGCGAACACTAAAACTTTGCATGCATACATACATGCATACATACATGCATATATATATATATATATATAATTTTTCAAACTGCAGAATGAATATTAATTTTGTTTCACCCTGTTTATAATGAATTATTCTTATCGTTTTTTCTTTCCCGTATTCATTTTCTATGGTTGTTAATAAACAGATAAGTAGAGAGAGTTACAAAAGCGAAAATACTAGTAAAATAATAAAATAGAATAAGGAATTCAGGCAGAGAGAGGGAAAGAGAAAGAGAGAGATACTGACAGTGATAAATAAAAAGTTAGCAATTAGTCACGTCATAATTTAATTGCAAATACTATGATTTAGAACAGTTAAAATGGTATCAATCTTCAATTAAAAGACTGACCAATATTTTAACGCATTTTTGTGTGATTAAAATACGTATGGATTGTGTTGTAAAGTAAGAAATATAAACACTGTTCTAATGCAGAATTTTTTTTGATGCGGTGCACATTCACATTTACAGATTTGATAACTATGATTTAAAAATGGCAAACTTTAATGCTTAGAATAAACCAGATATTTGTATAATAAGAGCATTTGTATACACAACTATTTTTAAATTTAAAGTTCGCAGCCTCTAAAAACATTCTAACTCATATTATTAAATATAGGTATATTCATATTATCTGATAATATTGCATGGATATGTCATATACAATTCTTTCTTGTACATACACATATATCGTGTATAAATTCTTAGTATTTACTCCAGTAGGGCTCAATAAGAGAGTGGTGCTTCCTAATACTAGTTCATGTTTCATGTTTAATCCTCATATTAGAGTGCCACCAAAAAATGAACCAATGGAAAAGGATTTCTGGGCCTTTACCAGTCGTAAATGAGCCCATGAGAGACATATAACAAAGTATCTGGTTGGTTGATTACTTAGACTAAATATTATGTAGATATAATAAAACAATCAGTAACAAAATTAAGTTCTATGATTCCCTGCAGAGATAAAACATGGACGTCGTCTTCATGTCGCTTAACTGACATTGCTATATTTTCACGCTAGTACAATTTATATATATATATATATATATATATATATATATACTTGCAAAAAAAACAAGGAGAAAGATTATATCATATTTCTATTTTTCGAATATTACATTTGTTTTAACATCAGCCAGACAATTTTAAAATGTATGTCATTTTCAAATTTCCGTGGTAAACATCTCATCAGATCAGTTGAAAAAAGTACAGGGTTAATAGGTATCTTAACACATTTTCATTCTGTTATTCATTGTATCAGACAGTGTAAACGGTCTCATCATTAAGATAAGTATAAATCCTGTATTTTTCCAACTTATCTGATGAGATATTTAACACGAGAATTTTTAAATGGCATAAAATTTCAAATTGTCTGGTTGATGTCGAAACAATTGTAATATTAAAAAATAATACAAATACGATGTTATCTTTCCCCTTGTTTTTCTGATTTTTGCAAGGTAATAGAATTGCTCGATTACAGAAATGTCAATCATGTTGCTTAATATTTGAGTCAATTTACATGGCCTAATTTCTTATTGATATATGTGCATTGCTATTTGCTAATAGATTTTAAAATATTAAACCCTTGGAAAAATCTTATCTAATATATATATATATATATATATATATATATATATATATATATACATATATATATACATATATATATATACACACACACATATATATATATATATATATATATATATATATACAAATAACACAAATACATTTTTCAGTATTTAATTTACTAATGCTCAATGCACGAGTAGGTTATAATAGTAGTAAAATGTGTTCTTATTGAGAGAAGCAATAGAAAAACTGTTTAAAACTATCAGTCAGTTTAAGTCGACGAGGACTATTAGTTTTCAGCTTGCTATAAGTACATTTTTTGTACTGCAATATATAGTTTATATATTTAGGTCGGGGAAAACATTTTCGAGCCATGTTTTCAAAAATGATTTGTAATGCAGGGATTCATTTCAAATTCAAACTAATTCTTCAAAACAAAGGTCATTATTTTCCATGACCTGCTGCCAACGACGTGCAAGCTTTCGGATTTGGTTAATGTATCAAAGATTCGGTTTGGATTTGAAAATTTCTCACGGGATTCTTCAATTTCATCGAAATACTCAAATTGATGAGCCTTTATATAACGTTATAAAGACGAGTAAATAAATGATAAATTGGAAAGTATTGAACTTTTGCGACTTTCATCATAGTGTTTAGTCGATGTCCTACGTGATTAGAGTATGTTCTGATCATTTCACCACATAATGAAACAGATCTGTGCTCCTTGACTAATTGTCTTAATGATTTTGAAAATATTTACAAGAGCCAGAATATTATGGCTACTCAATGCAAACTATGATTTGCGAAAAACGTTATTTGGCTTCAGGCCAATCATCATGTCCCCAGGCTGATACTGTTCCTGTTAAATTACAATCTGAAAAAGTTGATCACTGTGTTGACCCCGCTTGATCGAAGACCTGACCCGGTGCATCGACTTTTTGGCAACAAGCCAAAGCGCTACGTTAGTTTTAAATAAAACCTTGGGCCCGGTCCTCTCACCCGGCGAGCTCTTTAATAACGATCGCGTTTCGTTTTTGACTCGACTTTAAAGGTTAGACAGCAAGGCCGTAGGGTGAGCTGGCTGATCAACTTAGAAAGTCGGGATCAATAGTCACATTTGATCGTTACAAATCAGAGAAATAAAAGTAGAGACTTTGAGAAATGAAGATTGAAAAGAAAAACTGCGATAGTGATCTTAGTATGAATACTTGGTTTATTTACTGTCTGCAAAACTCTTTCATATTTGATCACATGCCGAACACAAAGTCAATTTAATTGAGAAAACAATGTTATCCTAGTTTCCCATTTATGACAATTTATCGACTGTTTGATTGTTTTAGCTTCGGCCGTATTGTCACTTGGATCAATCTTGCTAGAAAGCTACTTACGCCTGAAAGTATCCTGTATCTCTACAAAGTCACCATTTCTATGTATGGGGTACTGTTGTTACATTTGGGCTGGTGCATCTACTACTAGTTTCTCGCTCCTGGAAAGGGTTAAAAAAAGAGTCGCCAACATGCTTTTCCCAACTGTACTTACATGCAGAAGTTCAAGTGTAACGTGAACAGACGACTCGCTGCTCAACTCCCTATATAGTATCCCTGCAACTTATCGTCTTGATATTAGCCGCCTACATCAAAGTGGCAATCTGCCTTGTTTAGAGTGAAAATGGAATAAAAAATAGAGGTATCGATTCTATTATCTTTGCTCTGAATTTGTCAACCACGTGAGCGTAATTGTTCCAGTGACCGTATGTAAAGGAAACTACGCAAAACAAAATGAAGCAGGAACTACTTAATTTTACTAATAGAAATAAAACAATTTTCGACTTACATTAGCTAGCCTAGTTTCAAAATAGTTGCGTGCTTTTTATAAAGCATAAACTGTTAATCTATGCATCGGGAAGTCTATGTTAGTCTAATTAAACAATCTAGGATAACCTTTCTATTTATCTCTCTATCTCTCACTCTCGCGCGCTTACTATTTTCAACCAAGCTTTATCAGACTATATTTACTGCCAGCCTATGCGGGCGTTATGTTACACAGCTCATTTCAATTTGATGTTATTACGAAATAAAAATAAATAAGTTTACCAGACTCAGTAAATTATTTGTTCGTTACTTAATATAAAAACTACTATGCAGTTCTCATACTACAGAGGCTTGGTAGTACCAAAATGAACTAGTATAGGAATGCCCTTACGACCAGTTTATTTATAAAAATTCGAATACTGAAGTATGTCCATATATGTCATTTGATGAAAAGCCAACTACAGAAAATGATGTAAACTTACTCCATGAAATATTTCCACCCATAAATTAACAGTTGGGTGACCGTCAATACAACTAATATTTTATAGAAATAAATTTTACCGTATCGATGACTAGAATAGATTTTGACATGGAAGTTTTTACCGTATCCTGTTTTCGATCAAGGGTATGTGTGGGATATCTGTGTCATCATACAGCACCTGGAATTCCCAATTGTTAACCCATTTTAGTACTGACCAGGCTCAACGTTGCTTAACTTTGGTGATCTAACGGGTACTGGTGCGTCAACGTGAATTATGCCGTATGTGTCTATAGTATCATTGTATGAATTCAATTTCCATTGACATACTTAAGTTATATGTTGCAATATCAGCTCCACCACATAAAATCCTGAAATTTTCTTCTGATAATCACATTGACGCACCAATTTTCGTAAGATTTCCAAGGTTAAGCTACCTTAAGCTAGGCAGTATTAAATGAGTGACCATTTATGAATACCAGGCACTGTATGTCACATCTTTTGACCGCGATATAAATTCAGCTGGAGACTGCTCAGGAATTCGGTATTCCCTAGAAACTTCTTCCTTGGTAAAAGTCGGCCAAAATCTCCAAATCCAATACAACATAGAATGCATACAAACCTCTAAATATCAATCGTAGCAGATTTTATTCGCCTTGCACCCTGAATAAGACTAATTAAATTAACTCAGTATAGAACGCTAAATTACTATGACATCAGCAGCAACTACAGCAGAATCAGTACTGGCACCAGTGTTAATGGCGCAACACTAGAAACCGATTCAAGGCTTTAGTTTCCTAAGAGTAATGGAAACTGATGAGGGATCCAAACTCAAAACACTCTCCAAGTTTTACAAGTCCACCAGAGTATTCATAAGATCATCTAGATTTTGGAATACCCTCCCTGTTTCCTGCTTCCACGATTGGAATAACAAGAGATATTACGCTGCTAAACTTTCTACACGTATGCATTATCTTTAATTCACAGTAGCCCGTTACACCTCAGTTGCAATGTGTCTTGTTTGGAATGAATAGAAACAAAACCATATCTGGAATTACAAGAACGTTGCACACAATAATCGGAATGATTTTCTACCTGATCAGTTACATCTTTCAGATTTGATTAGATAACTTTGTAGGTTTGTATCACCATATCGAACCATATCTTAGATAATTTTGTTTTTTTAACTTCTCAGTAATGTCTATCCCATTGGTCTTAATGTTCAAAATGGATGTATTTCCAGGTTACCTGTTAACTGCCCTTCAACCGCAGTTGTTTTTGTTTTTATATTTGCTTTGGAGTTAGTTTGTTGCGGTTACTTTTGATGTGCTTTACTGTTTTTTGTTTCTTTGTCAACGAAATAGACATTTACAGTTTTTGCGATTTTTGCCTATTCCAGCTTTCATGACGTCCTTTATGTGTGCCTGTTCTAAGCGATTCCGGTTCCGTTTAAGTAGCATTCTCGTATTCTCTTCAAGTGTTTTAGGGCATGTCTTTTATTGTCAGTGTTGTAAATCGTCCATGCAGCTTTTTATTTTATTTTATTTTTTGTTGTCACTTTCGCTTTTCCCTTGTTTTTTCTATTTTGGCAGTACCGTTGGCTTTAATTATCATCCTTCTTATTTCATGTATGATGTAGTTGACACTTATTTTGTGTGTGATCTGCAATCCTTTCTAGATATACTAGCTTTCTCCCTATTTATTCTCTTTTTTACCTATAGCAAGTAGAGAAAATCCTTCAGTCCTAGTGCATTATGTTTGCATTAGTTTCCTAGTTTGCTGCTAAAGTGTTTGATTTTTTTTACCAATATATGAATAATCCAGTATATCGTACTAAATATACTGCGCATGTGCTTGTTCGTTTTTTTATCAGGTTTCTATTATATCATTTGATTCATAAAAGCTGTCATGTTCTTTGCAATTCCTATTTTTCTTGTAAGCCTAGCTCGGATATTCTAAAAATAAATGTTAACTAACAAAGAGATGGATGATGAAGTCCGTTAACCACAATGAAGGTAATACATCTTGTAAACAGAGGGCGTGTTGAAAAGCAAACCAGGTATGCAGTGTCTGTTTCCCCCGTACGGCAATCTTCTTTTGATAGTGTCCCAAACAAAACACCGGTTTCACATTATTCATGACCAAGTCCGGAAGGGGAACGACCAAGAAAATTTGTCATCTGAATCGCCAGCTCGTTGCATAATCTAGTCTAATCGGAGACAGCAAAACATAAATATTTTTAAGTCCTAAAACAAACTGGCCCTGTCGGTGGGGCATTAGAATACGCCGACTGCCCCCCTGTAGAGGGTAAAAGTCCCTCAATGGGGGTCCTGGATATGACCTTAAACTATATCCAGTAGTGAGGCCCCAGCCGGTGGGCTTTGGGGAGTGTGGAGCCACCCTTTAATTAACATTGCTCCCAGGTCCACTCTGACCTGGATTGGTAGTACCTGTTAGGGTCCCAACCATGGGTTAAATAGAAACCGACGTGAAAACAACAAATATATTCTATTAAAAATATAAAATAAAAAAAATATATTCTATTTAAAAAAAATTCTTCAAAATCTTTGGATTCAGCATTAAATAACCCGAAAAAGGTTGATATGCCGTAAAAAAAGCAACCAACCAACCAACCAATCTAAAACAAACTATTCTCTAGATAGCTTCAATTAAACTTACAAGTTTTGTCTCGAAAGGTATATTTCTCTTGGAATATTTAATAGAAAATATTATCATACGTGATTTGCGTTGTCGCTTGTTAAACAACAACAAAGAAATCAATTATATTCAATTAAAATTGTTAGTTCAATACAAATAAGAAAATCACATTGTAAGAGACCATCTTACATTTACTCCTCTAGTCCAGCATCTAATAGCATATAATTCTCTTCTTTTTAAGGCCTGGTTCTTTCGAATATTTCCTTTTTCTACAAAATGTTTTGCTGACTTCTTTCTTCGGTAAAAAACCACTGTACGTCGAAAATACTACGAGTTAATTTCTAGCAATAAATGTTTATTTGGCCTTTTTCAAAGCATAGAATACAGCTTACTAAAGAAGCAACAGACTGTATATTTTATAAATATTTAATTTGAAAGCAATAGAATTTTTTTAATAATTTTAACAGCATTATGAAAATAATTATTATTCACTATTTTAGATGAATATTGGTTATTCATATTATATGGATCCACCGGACTATTGTTTCACAACGTTTCTGTCGATGTAACCCATGCCGGAGTGGTTAACGTGCTTAGAAAAATCAGTAGTAAAAGCGTTATTCTCGTGAAGGTTGAACGACCGAAAAATACAACTGCAAATTACTAAAGACCTCTATCAAGTGATGGCTTAGGGAAGGAGAATATGTTACCCCCGGGAAGTAAATAAACGGTTCCGTTCGAAATTCCATCCAAATTTCCGAGTTCAACATAAACTTTCCCGAGATCGATAAGATTCACCTGAAGAAGGTCGAAGGTTACATCGACCGAAACGTTGTGAAAAAGACACTCAGCATAAGAATAGCAGTCCGAATAATCCAAATAATACGAAGAGTGGATATGCAATAAGGAAAGCCAAACGAAATGCGCAATACGTATGTAGAATGATAAAAATATATTCCAAAAGATCTTTTCATACTCTGTGTGTATGTTATGATCGGTCTTTTATCGTGTGACGTTCTAGCAGCTGTCATTGGGTTCCTTCTCCAAGTCGATGCATTTTGGGGGCTCTCGAGATGCTATGATGACAGGTGCAACTCTTTCTGCTTTTTTATTGGTCGTGTTATATGCCCCAGAAGGGGATTAGGAGCAATTTGAGGAAAGTGACATTCTCACATTAAGCGAAATACGCAACAATACTAAACTGGAAATTGTGTTGCAGACTTATTCACAATCTTCTATTTTATCTCACACAAAAGTCTGTTATATATATATATATATATATATATATATATATATATATTTATTTATTTATTTTTGTATATTTCTTATTATATCATTATATTTAGTTTTTTATATTTTATTTTAGCTTTATATTTATTCTTCTACTAGCAAGGCGACCCCAAGTTGTCCGGAATTGTATAAAGATCAACAAATATGCCACCGTTCCCATACTTTTATTGTTATCAAAATTAGTTTAATCGCACAATATATATAATCAAATCGATTGATCGCCTGCTCTTATAAGGGACCCTCTGCAATATATCGGGAAGAGGCTTCAAATGCCGCAGTGACTTATTCCACAATACATTATAGTCTACATTGCACTGAAGAGAAATTACTGTTGATTTTAGTAATGTATCTGTACATGATGACTTAAATTAAATTCAAAATACAAAAGTCAAATACCATAGTTCCATTGTACTCTAAATAGAAATATTCATTTCGAACGTGTGTCTTATCAAGACCAACTGTAGATTTTATAAAATTATTTTTACATAATCACTTGTTCAAAATTAAAGTATCATAGTTAAACTGTTCTTTAAAAAGATACATTAAGTTAATTTTATAGGTTGGGCATTTCTACTTGTGCACTGCTAAAACTATGATCAATTAAGGTTTAAAATATATAAAAAAAATATATTGCTAGCAAGCGCGCGTTTTGTCACCACCTCTCGTCTCTTCCGTGCTTACCATGTCTCATTTCTGTCGTACTTGCTACGTCTCTTCTTTCATGCTAACTAAATCTCGTTTCTTTCGTGCTTACCACGCCTCATCTCTTTCGTACAAAGTACGTCTCCTTTTTCGTGCAAACCACGTCTCGTTTCTTTTGTACTAACCACGTCTCGTTTCTTTCGTTCTAACCATGTCTCTTTTCTTTGGTGCTAACCACGCCTCGTCTCTTTCGTACAAACTACGTCTCCTTTTCGTGCTAACCACGTCTCGTTTCTTTCGTACTAACCACGTCCCCTCTTTCCACTATACCAACGAGACACGCATATAAGCTGAGCAAAATTAAAAAATTAAAAATAAACTAAGATTAATGTGCAAAATGTATAAAGATTTTTTTTCAATTTTGATCCATTTTTGACCTCTTAAAAACAATTTTGAGTTTGAAAATATGGAGACAGACAGGCAGATGAACAGACGGACAAACAGACAAAATAATATATATATATATATATATATATATATATATATAAGAATTTATGAAAATAATCAATAAAAATAATGTGTCATACATTCCATTATTGCGGAAATTTACGGAGATTCCGCTGAATTGTAGTAACATGTTACGAGCAAATAACTGATAATTTCCATGTCTATGCTGGATGTAATTTATGTATGCGTGTCGGAAAACTCTGAAACTAATTAACTGATAATTTTGACTATTGCTAATTGATCTCAGATTCGATAGCGCCAACGGCATTTTCAGTTAGTATTTTCAATTTAAACGGAATTTTTTTTTTTTTTTAATGAAAATTTAGGTGAATTTTGTATTAGCTTTAACCATGGGTATTACACAAAATATAATAAAAAAAAATATTTCTTGAACTTAATCTATAGTCGTTAGACGGCAATCAATAAAGATTCGGGGAAATTCAAGTTTTTCGAAAGATTTCGTTAGATAAAATCTAACTATGCAAATTTTTTCAAAAGTAAATTTCGTTTAAAATGTTTAGTCATAACTGAAACAAGAACTAAGATACATAAAGCTGTTGTAACGCTCATCAAGTTAATAATGTTAATTGACGCCATGCTCGAACTTGGACGGATATTGAGCGTTGTGTGTCATTATGGCCTTGTCATGCTGAAATAAAACAATGAAATGCCAAACCAAATGAACTCAAAATAACCGATAATTGCCGAATCTGCAATGAAAAGATCATAGAATCGCCAATTTAAAATTTGTCCCCATCTGAAAACACTGTGTATATAAAGAACACACAGACACACACACACACACACATATATATAACTACTTCATTTACTCACATAAAATTAATATACGAAAGTATAGATTTATGCGTAAACTTTAAGTATTTACTTCAAAAGTGCTCAATACCTAGGTAGAGCTAGTTAGTAATTCATAAAATATATATGGCGATTAAGCTACACTGAATATTCGGCGTTTCATCCACTCTAGGATTCCACAGGCTTATGATTCATCAGCGCATAAGCCTAAGGAATCCTAGAGTGGATGAAACGCCGAATAGTCAGCGTAGCTATAACCACATATAGCTTATAAATTACTATATATATATATATATATATATATATATATATATATATATATATATATATATGCGTGTGTACATATGTGTGTGTTTTGTGTGGTAATTTAATGTATTTTACGGCAGAGCATGCTTGTATATATATATATATATATATATATATAATTTATTATTTAAATATTTATTTAAATATCTTTGCGTGCATACAAGTAAGTTATCTATATACAGGCATGTTCGGAGATATCACTTTTCGTCAGTATAGCTAAACTTGTTGATACTTGTAAACATGTATGTATACAGATAATTTAATTTTATGCACGTAGAATATTTTTAAAAACACCTAAATAATAAATTAATTACAAATAATACGCCCCAAAATGTGGGGCGACAAGAATATAAACAAAAGGCAGATAACTTCTCTCTTTACAAGCACCCATGAAGTGACAAGAAAGAAGAAAAAAATGTCATAGAATCGTTTTAAAAAAAATATCCACAGTATATATATATAACTACTTCATTTATTCACATAAATTTAATATACGAAAGTATAGATTTATGCGTAAACTTTAGGTATTTACTTCAAAAGTGCTCAATACGTAGGTAGAGCCTGACGAATCCTATAGTTGGATGAAACGCAGAATATTCAATGTAGCTTAATCGCCATATATATTTTATAAATCACTATATATATATATATATATATATATATATATATATATATTTATATATATATATATGCTTATAACAACAATATATATATAATATAAAAAAATATTTTTGTAAAAATATTTCTTGTAATATATATATATATATATATATATATATATATATATATATATATGAATGTATGTTAGGACTGCGTCTCGCACTTAGATATTATCATATGAATAGATATTATCACATGATAACTTTATCAGACATTGAAAGAAACGAATGCATCTAACCGTTCTTATGACTTACAGTCTGTTGTAGAGAAATGCCAAGTATGCAAACCCTCTGAGATCATTACCATCGCATTTTATCTGGTGGACCCACATGCGACGTTTGGTGCTTTTAACTGAAGTGAATTCGGTCCTGTATTCGCTGCATGTAGAAGAAAATGCCTAACTATTCCATGCATTCGCAGGGTTTCTGGTTACGTCTAAGACCGAGTTTACTGAAGCAAACATAACGACATTCGTTACAGGTCAGATCAGGCGGATTTCCCACCGATTCTGATAGAATAATCTCAAACTTCTCGTTTGCATCTGTTGCTAGTTAATCATTATGGATACGTTTCTTTTTCAATAAATAGTGTTACACGAAGTAAGAATATTTTTTTAAAACGACCAAAAATCGACCGAAAATCTCTAGTCTAATTTCCGATACCAACATCAATCCATTAAAAAAAACATTTTGAACCTAATTTTACATTGTTGGTACTAAGGATATAAAATTGTAATTAGCTACCAGTAAAATTAAAATTCATACATCATAATAATATAACAAAAACGATGTTAATTTATTTCATGTTCCGTCACAAATAATCCCCTTAATAGTTGAATCTCATTTTAAAAGGAAATGCTTTAGTTACGGGTGTTGTTAATTACGTTTAATTCTATTTAGTCATATTTCCAGTGAAGCAAGTTTAGAAACAATGTTGGTTTATAATGTATAGAAGACAGCCCTCCAAGAAAAGATGTTCTAAATTGGAATAAAATTAAAACTGCCTCAGTCTAAAAGGATTTCTTTTTCCTTGACAGGGAACAGACAAAATAAAGTGTAGTATAAGAATATGTATTACACTTTGAATTATTTTTCTGCTAAAACTATAACATCGAACAAGTCCATCAAAAGTGTGGGAAAATGAAAAGCTTTGGACATCCTCTAACTTACTCTTAGCTTAAATCATTTCACTCAACAAAGTACCACATTTACTCCTATTCCAAATAGTATCAATATGTTTAATATATATATTTTTCAATAAATATTGATACGTTCTAATAAACGTATTTTCCATAAAATGACTAAAAAATATCAATGAATTGTCTGCCAGTAATAAATTCATTCAGTGTTAAAAATCTGCTCAATAAAACTTCATACAAACATATTTCCATAAAAAATTAGTGTTTTTTTTGTTTTTTTGTTTTTTTTACACAGTGATCACCACTTATCAAGGCCCGGAAGCCACTCAGGGATAAGGGTTATTGCAAGTATATTACCTTAGTGTGGAGATTTGATGAAGTGTTTACTTAAGGGGGCGGTTCATTAGGAATTTGTTAACATTGGACTTGAAGACATCCAAGTTGTAGTCCGGTGGGAAGCAGGCAGACGGAACAGAGTTCCACAGGCGAGCAGTTCTAAGAAAGAAGCTTTGTTCATGGAATCCACGTTTTGATTTTAAGCACAAATAACTTATCATTATGAATCGCTCTATTTTAGTCATCCTTTTGTTTTAGATTTATATTTCTACTAAGTATCTATTTCTATATTACTTTATTCCTTCGTGTGTTTCTAATCTAAAATTTCTTAGCTAAAATATTTGTTTAATTTATTTATTTTTAAATTATGGACGACATCTTGAAATATTCGATTAAATTTATACGTCTGATCTATATTCTATTCAATCTTAGAAAGTTTCGTATCTACTGTTTTTATCTAAGATTTTCTAAGTAATTTTACTTAATGTTTTATTTTGTAGAACGGAATTGTTATTAAAGGGTGAATCCAACAAATTATTTTTTATTAATCGATTAAAAATACATGTACACTCTATCCTTGTTAAATCAAGAATTTAAAATTTAAAAAGTTTATTTTTGTAATTTTAATATTGTATAATCATTCAAATTCTAATTTCTTTTATTTATCTCTTCGAAATCGATTCTCAATTTACCACGTTAAAAAGGGAAATAACTCTGGTTATTTGATTTTTATCGACTCCCTAAAATCTCATGTTTTAAATGTTCAAAAATCTATATTTTTACTTAAATATTCATTAATCATCCTCATTTAATTTCACAAAATACAAATTATATTTCTAATCTTACCTACACGATGCCCATTACTGTTATATTTCTTATTTATTTTCAATATTATATATAACTAAAAATATATTTAACTTCTTCTCGTGCCAGCTTGTAACAATATCTTGCATTTGATTACTTCTAGCGAATTTTCCCCTTAACATGTGCTGTTAAAGTTACGAGGCTTCCCTATTAAGTACGTTTACGGGTTCGATTTAAAAAGATGCAACGTGGTTTCTGGATATGTTCTTAAACGCACATTCCAGGTCCCTCCACCTTAACTTTACATTTGTACACATTTTCTGAAGTTAAGCAATTTCCGTGGACATTCGTTCGGTATTCTACAGTTGCATTTTCTCCCCAAATTTATTTCAATCCTATTATTATTCAACATGTCGTTTATTTTATCATTATTGGGGCGCATTATAGTGTTTGCAAGATTGGCAGCGGTGGAGAATTAAAGTTTTACTGTGTTCTTATTAATTACACTGGTTTACAAAAATCATTTTTTGTCTGAGGCAAGAATAAGGACGGTTGCTATTTGTTAATTTGGGTGTGCTGAATTCAAATTTATAAATAGTTTTGCTCTATCACCTCTAGTATTCTGGCTTTTAAATAAACTGATTTTAGTATAAACAGAGAATATATGTGAATATTTCAAGAGTTGCAGCAACTTACAACAGATAAATCAGGATAGATAAAGAACACTGATTGAATTAATATACTTGGATGACACAATTACACAATTCAAAGTATCACAGATGGTCAAAAGTGTGTTTTCTTAGAAAATCTGGTGAATTTTGCCTCCGGGGTGTCGTGCAAGAGTATCCAGGAGAAGTATCCTATCATGCTGGGGTTCCATTTGCCTTGATAGTTGCTCTCCATATTCGTAATGTCTTGATGGAATCTTTCTCCACGCTCATCACTCAGTGCTCCAAGGCTTGGCAGGAAGAAGTTGAAGTGGGAATGGAGAAAATGAATCTTGAGTGACATTCGGCACTCCATATCTTCATAAGACTTTAGCAACTTCTCAACACAGGCTTGGTAATCTCGTACACGTGTGTTACCAAGAAATCCACTACAGGCCGACTTGAATGCTTCCCATGGTCTCGGTTCCCTTCCTTTAAGTTAAGAAGCTCCTCAAAATCAGCACTTATCGAACAAGGTAGACAAGTGTTGGAGGGCAGCACCAGTTTTGTTCAGCGCTTTAACGAATTGCTTCGCCAAAGAAAGCTTTATGTGAAGAGGAGGAAGAAGCACCTTATTCATGTCTACCAGATGATTCTCCTTGAGGCTGTGTTCGCCAGGAACAAAAGCACTTCTAGACTCCTAGTCTTTTTGTTTGTAATGCTGGGATGCAGCTCGACTATCCAAGAGACAGAGAAAACAACAGTACTTTATGAGGTCTGCTTGCATACCCATAAGAAGACTAATGACCATGAGGTCCCCAAACAGACTCCATTGGCACTCACTGTACTTAATAGCTTCTAAAAGAAGCTCGATATTGTTATAAGACATCTTTAAATGGACAGAGTGTGCAATGGGAATGCTGAAGAACACCCTTGAGACTTCACTTGGAAGAGTCTATGAAAAGATGCAAATCTGAAGAATTATGTGGCAAACCAAGGGATGTAAACAAGTCAGGTATGTTTGTGCCGCAGCACAACTTGTTTTCCATATCGAAAAAGGAAGCAAGGTCTTTGTTCCAATTCCTGAAACTGGTGATCCTTATATGGTCCTGGACAAGGTTCCACTGTTAAAAACGGTTTTGACAGATATAAATCACGAGCAAGATCATTCAGGTCTTCTTGCGTGATCCAGTGAGGCTTGTTGCCACTTGTTCCTGAATATGTAGACTCAATATCTTTCAAAGATATTGATTCGGCAAAATCATCCCTTGAAAGCATTTCTTCATCTGATGAGGAAAGAAGATCCTTATTTACTGGAGGTGTGGGTACAGAAAGATCATCTGCATGGGGAACGGTTCTCATAGCAGATTGAAGGTTGGGATATTTGATCTTTTTCTAGAAGATGCATTAAAACCAGTTATATTAGTTAAACAAAAATAACAATCATCTGCGTGCTTTCACTGTTCTCTCCAAATCATTGGGACTACAAAGTTGAAAGCCGTCTTTCGTTGCCATTAAAATATGCAGTTAGTCTATTGTAGCAGAGTTTACAACAGATGTGTGGAGCCCAGTGCATTATAAATAACAAATAAGCAAAATTCTCACAATATTAAAATTAACCCTGAATTCATATACGCCTTTATGTACCATATATGCACAAAATGATGAAAAAAAACGGATTTCAAATTGGAATTTAGCACCCCCAAATTAGGTAAAAACTGGCATTTTTGTGATTGCCTAAATTTCTTTGTAAACCAGTGTTATTTTACTTAATATATTCTCTGATGGAAAGTGTTTATCAATTTTTTGTAAAATTTATCAGGTATATTATTTAGAATGTGTTCACTGAAAGGAGGGTTAAACCAAATAATAACTCCTCCTATGAGAAAATATTCAATAGATACTAAAATATAACAATGCACTAAAAATAGCGGATATAAAAATATTGAGATTAAATTCAATAGTCTAGGTAGAAAAATTATCTGGTTCAACCACCTTCAACCTAATTGTAAAAACAAAACTTGGGAATAGATAAACACTTCCCATCAATTAGTACACTTCATAAAATCGTTAACAAAGACAGCTTCAAACTTAGTTACAGCTGTACTGAAAAGAATCACAAAAAGCACAAAAAATATTAAGGAGAAATTATCCATTAATGGACTCTAATAATAGTGATAACAAAAATATCTGCAATTGCCAAAGAATGCTCACTAAGCAATAAATGCCTCACATCTTCGGTAATATACCAGGCTAAAATATTCATAGAAAAAAACCCACAAACAGAATTTTTTTTTTACATAGGCACACTTCGAGGACCTTTAAAATCAGATTCTATGGTCATACACTGTCAATGAATAATAAAGCATATGCTACGGACACCTCACTCTCGGTACACTACTGGAAGTTAATTGAGACGCTTAAAATATCTTTAGTCGAATAGGAAATACTTAAGAAGGCTAAAACATATAGTTCATTAACTTCATCCTGTTACCTATGTTTACCTAGAAACATGAGGTTATTAGTTTTAAGAGTCGTGAAATATATATTAAATGTAAAAAGTGAATCGACTGTAAGCTGAAACCACTTCGGAGGCTACGCTTTAAATAAAATGTACAAAACGAATAGCGATCCCCTCATAGTAGTAATATTACAGTTCATAACCCCTCACTTCCAATATCTTAATTAATTGATAAATGCACCAAGGGAAGAGTTGAAAGGATGCAAAGCAGTTCCGATACACCACAAGTTAATAATTATCCTTACTAAAAACCGACACACCTCTAATTAAGAATATGTTAGCATCAATAACTTATCTAAATTAAAGAATGAACCATCCTCTCGTTACCTTCCACACCATCTCAAAACGCTACCGTTTTATAATAAATGAACAGAAACACAATATGTCCCTTACTGAATAAAAGTGATTTTACTTTGCATACTTACGAATTAAACACCCGAAAACGATTAACTAAAATAATTTGTGGATCTAGCAGGCTTGTAATTCGAATGTTCATATATACCTAGAAGAAGTATTATTGTAAGGCAGCGTTACATAAGGAAATCAACCTTATAACTGATAGCAAACGATAACTAAGTACTCTAATTAGAGAGCTTTAAGAACGGCAACCCCACTAATATAGAAAAATATATGGTGTTATGCATGTATATGGTCTGGAAATCCTATCTTTATAAGAATCATATACACTTATAAACATATTTATATTCTAGTATTGATGAAAAGATAAACAACACATATAAATGAATGACACCCATCGAAATTAAGTTTATATATAGATATAAATACCTTTGCGTGAGTAATTGCTCCAAACACCACACTAGAGTGGATAATATAACTCCCATTATACTACATTTATTCAAATCATATAACTAAGCCTGTATATTGGTTCACTGCGGATTAATTTAGCCATATGGACATATATCTTATAAATAAACAAACAAAAATAAATACTTTTAAAAACGAGAAACAAATAAACGAATAAAAATCGAGGAAAAAGATAAATGTATAAGTAAATAGAGCTTCTCAATAAAATAGATGGATAATGAAGTCGCCCCTAGAAAAGAAAAACAATCATAAAGACCTAAGACTTGGATTTAACAGCAATGAGGATATAATTTTAATTCCGATCAAAGCAAAACCAATAAACAACGGCCAAGTTAAAATAATACCAATACCTCACCGCTGCGACGGCTTCACCATACGAGATCGTACTTCCCCCTCTATTCACCTCCCCCTCACCCTACGTCATTCCTCCACCATACCTTCTTTCAAAATCTCTACTGGTCACATTCACAAAATATACACCTCAGCTGCTTTCAAAGTGTAAATGTTAAAAAAAACGAATGTAATCGACTCTGTTTTGGTCTGATGAAGTGGTCTCTTTCAAGTGGAATTCCCCTGAAACATATATGCATATATGTAACCAATAATGTTTGTATAATAAACTGGCTATATATATATATATATATATATATTTATTTATTCATTTATATATATATATAAGAGCATTATATATAATCCCTCTTTTCTCTTTGATATTTTCTACAAAATAAAATAAATTGATAAAAATATTTATACATATATATATATATATATATATATATATATATATATATATATATAAAGTGTAAACATCTTTTGCTCTCTAAATATATGTGTGCATATTTGTACGTCTTTTCCTCTCTTTATGTATATATTTTAATAAATATTAATATTTTTCTATTTTCTTTAAAAAATGTAATAATTTTTTATGAATAATATTTTAATATTTAATAATATATGTGTGTGAGTGTGTGTGTGTGTGTGTGTGTGTGTGTGTGCTGAAAAGTATCTTAATCTTGCAAACTACACGCCGCATAGACGCAGTATATTATAAGGCTAACTATCTCTTGCCGTTTCTTTTTATCTCTTTTTCTAGTTCTCTCTCTCTCTTTCTCTATCTTTTTCTAACTCTCACTCACATACATATATATATATATACGTACATACATATATGTATATGCATATGTATATATCTACTTTATATATATATCTATCTACCTATATCTCTCCCTCTCTCTCTCCCTCTCTCTCTTTCTCTCTCTCTCTTTATATATATATATATATATATATATATATAAAAGCGAAAATGTATGTATGTATGTATGTATGTATGTGTGTATGTTTTTGTGTCTGCTAAAAACTTTCGACAGACACAACGAAAATTCTGTATCATATCGAAGCCGCATCTTTCGCTCGAAAAATAACGAAAAATTGGCCAAAAACGTTCAGTTTTTCTCCCCGAAATCAACAATTTTCGACAGGGGGGGGTCAACAAAAACGGTCTTCTCGTAACGACGAGCGGTTTTACGCATGCATCAGATGATGTCATGACCTGATTTACTTTAAATAGTTGAAAAACTGAACAAATTTCATGTACATCGCGTTAGGTCAGTTGATTAGCGCGTTGGTTCGTTATCTAAACGTTTTGGATTCGAATCATGGTGTGAGATGTCGTCTTTTTTTTTCGATTTTTTAAATTTAAATATTGAAATAGTGTTATTTAAGCCATTTTTCACGTAACGTTCGTTTTTCTGCTGTTTTTTTCTTCTTCGCTTATCCACCCCCGATCACACACCCAAAAACACCCGGGTACCCACCGACTTTTTAAATTTTAATATCGAAACATGCTTATTTAAGCCAGTTTTCACGTGTTCGTTTTTCTGTTTTGATCGTTCGTTTGCCTTACGTTAGTTTTTTGTGTTTTTTCCCGCTTAAATTTTAACGTTGTTTTCTTTTTTTACTTTGCTTATAACAAATAAACCTCGTCGTCGTCGTCGTCGTCGTCGTCGTCGTCGTCGTCGTCGTCGTAAGGCTCGACGACTTCCGGGCGCGCACCTGTCAATTTCGTTCTTACTTAAATAAATTCAAACATCTTTCACTAACTCATTCTGGCTGGCCGATTTTATTTTCAAACTTCACCTCAGGGCTTCCGGTTCGATCCTAACCCCCGGGTTCTTTTTTTATTTAACACCACACGCACATACAAACACCCGGACAACGCCGGGTACCCCCACTAGTATAATATAAAGCTGAATGTGTGTGTGTGTATGTGTGTGTGTGTCTGGTCACGAATAGGCTCCTATATGGTTAACTATTTTAAAAATCTGATTACATATAATGATAGAAGATGTATCGAGACACAGGAATGGGTATGTGTGATCTGGCAGAACGGTTGTTCATTAAAATTCTAGGGTCTGCGTACGCGCCTAGTCCACAACGTATGGAAATAAAAAAAAATTTAATTAAAAAAAAACGGTTACAAGTGTTTTTGGTATAAATATACATAATAATACTTTGATAAGTATGTTTTAACTTAACTAGGGATGGTATAATAAAATTGTGAGGTAAGCGTTCGCGTCTGGCCTCCATAGAATGGAATAGGCATAAACTTTAATAAAGACTTTTCATATCTATCTGCATAAGTATACTTTGATAATTTGTTCCAGTTTGAAGAAATATGGTATAATAAAATTATGGGGTGTTCGTTCGCACCTTACCTCGATAAAATGGAAATATGTCACAAAGTTTAACAAGGTTTTGTAATATAGACCCACAGAATATTGTGATAAGTGTTTCAGTGTGAACAGGTATGGTATAATAAATTATGGGGTTTATCTATTTTATTTTTACTTTCATCATATTTTGTTTTGGTTTTGATACCCCCAAATTCAACCCAAATTTATAACCCTTCCTTTTCATAACCTATCATACTTTCATAGATCAGAGTCCATTTTCTGTAGGCTGTTTTTGAACCCAATCAACGACGGGTACTTTTGCTAGTAATATATATATATATATATATATATATATATATATATATATATATATATATATATATCTTGGATCTTGTTTCTTATATTCCATGTTTTATTATGGATGACGCTAACATCATGAAAACGCGTTGTGTACACTTTATTCTGTTACCATGATCAGAAATCAAAGAGCGGGTATCGTAAGAAAACATAATCAGCAATGGAGGACAAAAAATGAGAGTTAAAGAGAGGGTGAATTACGGGGAATATAACAAAAATATCTTGTTTCGTATAAGATACACATGACAATTAATTTCGGAATAAATCTATCAAGAAATTAAAAAAGAAGGTTGGCGAAATACAAAATATAAAGGCAACATTATATTAAAACACTACGTTTTCTTTTTTGTTCATATAAACATCTTGGACACATTTTATAACAAGAGGCGAGATTTGAATAGGTAATGGGAAAGTTAATAGTATTATTTTAATTATCTTGGACTACTGTTCTCATTTTAGGTGGGGGTTTTTTGCATAGGAATCACCATTTATCAAGGCCCAGAGCCCACTCGAGCATACGGGTTAAAGAGTGTACAGTAGTCGATTAGACCATATAGTAATCGTTAGTAATGGAAATTCGTAAATTTGTTAACTTAAGTGGAACGGCTAATCAAGAACTTGTTTACGTTGGACTTGAAGACAACCATATTGTAGTCAGCTGGAAAGCAGGAAAGCGAAAGACTTCCACAGGCATGCATTTCTAAGAAAGAAGCTTTGTTCATAGAATCTACGTTTAGGTTTAGGCACACATAAAGAGTGGGGGGGTAATTATTGATAGTGCTTTCAGCTAGACGGGTTTTTCTTTTGACAGTTTGGCGGGGGGGCTATAGATTTAAGCTCAGTCGAGCACTTCTCATGAAAATAACGATAAAGCAAAGACAAACTCGCAACATCTCTTCTGTGAGAAAGAGTTTGCAGTGAAGAGAAAAGGGCATTTACGAGGCTACGAAGTCTATTTTGAACTCTATCAAGGCAGAATAAGTCCTTTCTGGTAGATCCTGCCCAGACGTGGCAACAGTACTCCATCCTTGGATGTACCTGACTCTTATATAGATAGAGACTTCCATCAGCAGTAAGATATCTACTGGAGCGGTAAAAGGATCCCACCATTTTTTCCAGCGGCCTTGGGAACGGATTTGATGTATGTGTTCCATTTCAGATCAGAAGTAAAGGTCAAGCCCAGAAGCTTGTAAAAACATGAGGCCTCTCCAAGACGTGTTAAACAATATGCTAAACAAAAATTCATACGAAGTAATGCCTATATGGAATTGTGGCGCAACGTAATAATAAGTTCTATGCGACGGTTTAATATTAAGATTCATTAACTAATCATAGAATTACGTTTTCCTTACCCGGTCATCGATAACGGAACGAAAATATCTATTCATGCTGATTACATAAATGTTTCTGTTTGACATAAAGATTGCCGATTTCCGTAAGATGAATTCGAAGAAAATCCGAGTTTACACTAGACGAAACGAAAGAATCACATTCAAGATGTGAAAATGAGCCTGAATAATTAACATAATTTAAACTAGCAATCCTTATCTAAACAAAGACGAAACAGTAAGCAAGACCATCGATATGATGGCAGCGATATAAAAAGAGAGTAAAGGTGGCTTATTTTTAGTTGTATGCCTAAAAAAATAGGAAAATTCATGTTTTCTAATCTAGTTTTCAAATAAATTCTAAAAGTATGTCAGCTGGATCGTAATAAATTAGTTGCTGCATCCTCATATTATTCGTTTTTAACCGTCCTATAACAAGTTCTCGGCAAGCTAAGTGCCCCGACTCTTGCTGCTAGTTTGTTTAACTAAAATCGACATCATAAACAACGCACCCAACACAGAATCTTCCTCCAAAACGTTTTATTTAATTATTATTTGATTTATTAAAATTTAAAAAAAGATGACTATTCTGTATTGGATACGTTTTTTTTCTGATAAGGGCTATGGCAACAGAATATTCTTTTCATTGTTTTGACTCTTGAATATGTATCCGATACAGTTATACACAGTTAATCAACCGAGAACCACATCACTCTATATAAAAGCATACAAGATACCAACGGATATACACTCGAGAGTCAAAACAATGGAAAGAATATTCTGTTGTCCATGCCATATTTATGATGTTTGATCTTAGTCAAACAAGCTCGCAGCAAGTGTTAGAGGACTTTGTTTGACGATAACGGAAAACACGTTTAAATCGTTGCCGTAATCATCTTTCATTATTAATCTAATAAAAACACGTGTTCGATTCCATGAGGGTAAACGTTACAATGGAAATAATTACTGTTCTGTTGAGCCCACGTAGTTCATGCTTTTAATTTGATTTTTGTTGATGCAAGAAAGAAAATTAATTAATCAAATAAAGAATACGTTTTTTTATGTAATAAGGAAACACCTCTTATCAAGCTAACTCGACGATGAAGATTTAATACAAGGAAATTGAAAAAAAAATCAGAATGAGGATTGGTAACAAATGGTCCGAATGATATTGGTCAAGAGAATTACTCAACAAGAATTGTAAACATTGGAGTTGTAAAAATCTGTAGTTTAGTTAGTTGGGATTCAACCTCGTGATATTCTATTCCCCGGATCAAGAGTACTTAAAAATAAACTTGATCATGGAAGTCCCGATTTAGTTCAGGTAGATGTATAAGATAAAAACACGATACTAACAATGCAGTCATTTCTATCCAAGAAGTCAAGTACATTGTTTGACGAAATTTAGAAACAGAAGCATTTATATAGAAACTAGCAAGGAGACCCGACGTTGCCCGGGATTGAATGATGATCAACGAATATTTCACACTCCTATATTTTTATTGTCATCGAAATCCGTGACATCGCCCGGGGGGGAAGCTTCACATGCCGCCATGCGGAAACTTTGTCAAAATATATGCTGTTCCAAATTGCATTCAAGAGGACCTACTGTTTCTTTTATGAATTATGTTATATAGATTGCTTCCAGTTATCGAAAAAAAAAAAAAGAAATTTACGTTCGGGGTGAGAACCTACAGACCACGTAATGCAAAAACAAAAATAGAATAAAAATTTAAAAAAAAGAACACTATCAAGTTATCCACAGTAGAATTTTCGCGGCCCGTTGTTCTATCATTGTTGCTAAGCAACGACATGGAAAAAATGGGTTCATCGATGATAGATAAATTAAAATAACGCTTTTGATTATCGATTATCGGTAATTATCGGAGACATTCCCAGACAAAACTTAACTAAGATCACTACCAAACGTATACACTAAAGTTCTGTAAATTTCGAAGAAAATCTGTTCAGCCGTTTCGGAGTCTATAAGGAACGAACTCACACACACACACAGGCAAAGTTGCATTTATATAGTTGTAGAAAATAGATTTATATGACATGTTTATTATAATAGGAAGAAGAAGAAGAAGAAGAAGAAGAAGAAGAAGAAGCTCTACTAAATTATTGGAATATTGGAATAGTCACATTCAGCGGTCTTGATTTGAAGCAAGGGGGATGGAATGCAAAAATAGACTAGATTTACATTTATATAAACTATAAAAGGAAGACAAATTAATTGCCAGGAAGAGAGGAAACTTTTTAAGTATCAAACTTCAGGAAGCGATGCCAAAAGCGGTCACCCGCTTATCACAATCGGAGATATAAATAAATAAAGCTATTTAGAGCACCAACTGTTTTAGCTATTTCAGTAAGCGAGTTCATATTAAGGTGTAGACAATTTTTCTTGATAATATTTTCGGGACTCACTCAGGATGGGGCAGGGCTTATAAAACCTCTTTCTCATTTTTAAAGATGTTGTGATCAATGTATTTTTAAGATATTTTGTCTTTGTATTATGCTTGGCCTTTCATTTTTCTTACTTTAATTTGAAATCGGGTGAATATTTTACGTCAAATATTTACGTGTGTATCTATTACCGTAAATGTAAATGCTAAAACAATTCTTGTGTATTTTTAATATCATTGACTGGATAAAACAGGGGAGGGTAGAGCGGTAGCCCTTGATATATCTAAGGCTTTTTTTATGGCAGGATGGTCTTCTAAAGAAAATTAGATCATATGGTATCACTGGAAGAATACACAATGTAATTAAATCCTTCTTAAGTAAGAGAAAAATCCAAGTTGTCCTCGACAGTCGTACATCTAAACAATATGATATAAATGCGGGAGTATGCCAGGGGTCTATCCTTGAATCTTTATTGTTCCTGATATTCATAAATGACCTCCCTGTTAAAATTGTTTCGGAGATGGGTATATTTGCCGATGACACCACCCTCTATAACAGGCATGAGGGGAAAACAAATGAACACATCTCTAGGGAAATGGCAGAATCACAAGAGGATGATCTCCAATCTGTAGTGGAATGGGGACAAAAATGGATGGTCACATTCAATGCTGCCAAGACTAAACTTGTTTCCTTCAATAACTACAAGAACCCTTCTCTACCACTAATAGCAATGGCTAAGAATACACTGCTTGAAAGTACTTCCTTTAAACTCCTCGGCCTAACATTTACAGGGAACATGAACTGGAATATATATATTGAGAGCATTGCTAAGGCTGCTGCAAAGAAGGTGGGCTCTCTCTACCATGCCAGACGCCTGAAAGCATCCTGTACCTCTATAAGGCCACCATTCGCCCATGTATGGATTATTGCTCTCATATTTGGGCTGGTGCATCTGCTGTTTGTCCCTCACTCCTGAACAGATTTCAAAGGAGAGTCGCCAACCTGATAGATCCTGAACTGTCATCTAAGACTCAGCCTCTGTCACATCGACGAAATGTTGCATCCCTCTGCCTGTTCTACAAATACTTTAATGGTGGATGCTCTGACGAACTGCAAGGACTTGTTCCTCCTCGACGTGACTACCCCCAACAAACCCGACAAGCAACTAAGTCTCACCCCTTTACAGTAGAGATCCCTAGGTGTAAGAAAGACTTTTACTCCAATAGTTTCTTCCCCAGAACTGCAAGTCTTTGGAACTCCCTTCCGGGATACTTCTTTCTCAACCGTACTGATATGCAGAAGTTCAAGTGTAATGTGAACAAAAATCTTTTTACTCATCTCCCTTCATAATGCCCCTGCAATTGACCCCGATAGTAGCCCCCTACTTCAAAGTGGCACTTGCCTTGTTTGTGGTGAAAATTGAATTTAAAAAATTGCTGTTAAGTTTATGAGGTGGTTACATGGAACTATAACATCTCACGTTAGAATATATTTTTTTCTGTGATTCTACCTGTATATATCATACTCTTTAAAACGATAGAATTACACATACTTAAATCGGATTTTCGTTCGATATCTATCAAGGAATTCAGGCGGATCTGGATTGTCATCCAAGTTATTTGAATTGCTGGATGTCAAAGCCGTCTATTTTAATCTTTGAGAGTGCTCCATTCATCGAGATTTGCACTGTGAACATCTTCAGCGTTTCTAATCGCACCTTTTTCTTTACCAAGGAATCACTTCCTATGAAGGACCGCCGGCCACTCGAGGATAAGGGTTAATGGGTATACATTGGTCAATGTGATTATAGCGTAGTAAACACACGTAAGTAATTGGAATTATGTAAATTGGATTACTTATGGGAGCGGTTCATCAAGAACTTGTTTACGTTAGACTTGAAGACAATCAGACAAGCTGGAAAGCAAGCAAACGGAAGAGAGTTACACAGGCCTGCAGCCTAATCTCTTTTTTATTACTATATTATATGGCTTCTATGTTTTATATAGATTTTACCTCTGCGTTTTATGTTATACTGTCTATCCATTTTAAAAACTAATTTAGATACTCTTGCTTTCCAAATATTCTTATTGTAGTTTTTTTATAAGCCTTGTATATGTCATCTTTTATTCTGACAAAAGCTCTATTCTCCCTTTGAAAAGCTATTTGCGAAATGTTTTCTTTATTTTCGTATTTTAAAAATTGTATCTACCGGTACCACTACATTTCTGTTATATACTAATTAAAGAGGCGAAGCTTAGATATTTCTTTTTACTTCAGAAAATGTGTTTTTAATCTTAGTAAACACGTTCGTGTTTTATTTCACCCTCGGGAAAACCGCGGTACAATAAATATAGCAATACGTACTTTTCTCAGTCTTAGTTGACATACAGATAGAAATGTCTTGAGAACGACGGTTAGCAGTTTATATTTAAAAATGTAGAAGACGTTTTTTATATTATAAATTAATATTACACTTTTTATAATAAAATAGTTTACGTTATTACTACAATATAGTATAAATTTAATAAAATTAATAAAAAATATTTACAAGTGTTTTTGATATAGAGGTACATAATGATACTTTGATAAGTATGTTTTAACTTAAATAGGGATCGTATAATAAAATTGTGGGGTCTCCGTTCGCGCCTGTCCTCCATAGAATGGAAATAGGCACACATTTTAATAAAGACTTTTCATATCTATCTGCGTAAGTATACTTTGATAATTATGTTTCAGTTTGAAGAAATACGGTATAATAAAATTAGAATGGAAATCTGTCACAAAGTTTAACAAGGTTTTTTATATAGACCCACAGAATATTGTGATAAGTGTTTCAGTGTGGACAGTTATGGCATAATAAATTATGGGGCTTATCTGTTTTATTTTTACTTTCATCATATTTTGCTTTAATTTTGATACCCCCAAATTCCAAGCTATCTCTTTACAACCCTTCCTTTTCATAAGCTATCATACTTTCATAAATCAGAGTCCATTTTCTGTAGGCTGTTTTTGAACCCAGTCAACGACGGGTACTTTTGCCAATATATATATATATATATATATATATATATATATATATATATATATATAGCGGAATCAAATGATATAAGGATTCTGTAAATATATACCTTTCAATATAATAAAACGCTCGACGTACAGGTTGAACTTAGACAGAAGAGGAAAATATATTGATAATAGAAAATATATATATTGGTGAATATTGGAATATAAATTTCATGATCAGTTTCGAACAAAGGAATACCACACCGTGAAAGGGTTGCGAAAGATTTCGAGCCTAAAGCTTCTCAACGGAAGAGGGGGTACTATTCAACAAGATAAGTAGTCGATATCTAACAATAAGCATATTAGAGGATCTTGTATAGGGTATATATTGAGGAGGTGTGATGGTTCTCTAGGGGAATATTAGATAATTATGGTACATTAAATATAACAGTCTGCACCAAACAGTTACTCGCAAACTCCTCTCTGAATATAGACTAACAAAGTTAAAATTTGATACATAGTATATTTGGCCCTGTACCACATATTCAATTTGTTGTTTTACTTGGCAGAAATTGATTCTACGGTGTTAAAACTGAAAATAAATCACATTCCTATGGGCGATTAAGTCGAATAAAACATTACTTTTGCTGTAGATTTTGCACGTGCGCAATGTAAAACATTCATAACACAAAATCTCCTAATTTTAAAACTGTTTGCATCCATCTGTGAATAGCTCAGACGGTAACAGCGTAGCAGAGATAAATAATGGATAAAGCGGGGGCGCTAAACGTTCTTGCTTCGATTCTAGCGGGCGGTACACACGTTATACATTTTTATAACATGAAATCATTACAATATAATGGACGATAATCAATAGAGAATTGACGCTATAATATTAAAGAAATCTGCATGAATTAAAATATAATGCTTATGGGTATTTTTCGACCGAGCAAAGTCTGACGGCTTGAAAGTATATATATATATATATATATATATATATATATATATATATATATATTATCCACTGACACGTGTTTCGTCGTCTACGACTCATCAGAGTGTCTGAATCTAGCGAGATTCGAAATCAGGATCCTATGATAAGAAGCCTAAAGCTCTACCACGCGGTTACCTCGCTCGACCACTAAATGTATCGCGTTTTTATGTATTTTATTTTTATTTGTTTTTGTTAGCGATAGTTTTTGAATGAATTCAATTATTATACGAAAGTAAATTTTTGCCTAAATTCGAGTTGGGAATAATTTTCCCTTTGACCAATTTGGTACCCCCCAAAGCTAGCCTGATCGCCGCCATCTGTCGAATATTCGCTGAGTTTATGCCGGCGCTTGTGTAAAAGACATGCTTCTTGTTCCGGACCTGTATTGAGTCGTTGATTAAGGCTGAAGGCGTTTACATTGAAGGTCTGTCAGCTACATAATAAATTTTCCTGAATTGATTTTTTCAATAAAAGTTTAAAAATAAAGCTGTACTGTTGTCTTTTGTAGATCTACAATTTTATTGTCCTGCTTTGTATATCATTTACTTGAAACAAAAATCAGTTTGTCTATGTCTATTGTTATATATTAAACTGTTATATATTTATATATATATATATTTATTTATATATATATATATTTATATATATATATATATACATATATATATGTAATCTCTCACATAAACGTTTTGTTTTGTTTTTTTTTTCAATTAGAAAAACCTTCTATGTATAAAATTGATCATGTTTGAAAGTCATCTCAATAGCGACGAAAATGTTGCCGGTGTGTGGAGTTTATTTAAACCATGTAAGTTTTTCCAAATAATTTATCTAATGACTAAGCCACTAGAAATGCGACAAAGGCATAATTTTGTATTATGTATTTATATATATTGAATTCATCGAAATACCGGATGCTGTTAAATAATTGGCTGTCACTACGTCAGTAAATAAAGATGTATTACACGAAACTGTTTAAAGGTACAAAGAGACTCTATTCTCAGCGTGTAAAGATGAAACCGAAAAAAAAAATACCATAAACAATCAAACAGGAAAAGGCAGATGATAAGACTAAATAATTCCGTCATACTTTGTTTAATGATAAGTTATCTTAATTCAATAATGGCGCTAATTTATACTAGCAACTCTTTAGAATCGTCTATTTCATAGTCAGTTTATTTTTACGCATGAAACTTTAGGCTACGTTTTCCAAGAAAGTACTTAGTGCTACATATAATTTCTCACTGGACATTTTAATTAATCCATGGCGATAAATTGCTCTAATTACATCAGCGATGAACGAGTAGAAATGTTAATTTCGGATAAATGATAGATTAAACGAATAGATAACACCATGAAAAGTTATCACACTTCCAAATCAGTTTCTCTGTAATTAATTGCTATAAATATTCTTAATTGAGGCTATATTGCTTAAAACGTAAAACTCGAAATCATAGAGTTTTTTGAAGCCTCCAATCTTGCATCCTTATTTTTATAGATCCTGTTAAAAGGAATGATACGGACGAAGAGAACTTGCAGTATAAGCTGCAACGACAGATCACATGATTAAGAGGTAATTTTGCAATTAGTCTCGTAGAGAAGATAAGTATATGACGCAAAATCAAATAATTAATTCACTGTTCAGATGTTGTAGTTTAATCACTTAAGTCCATACAAAGTTCAGAATATCTAAGCAAAAAAATAAAAAGAGGGTAGAAAACTAAGGTTGTGAAAAAATAAACGATATTTCTATCAATAAATTAGCAATAGAAATATCATCTGTCCGATTATAATGAAGACCGCTACATTTGTCACAAATTTAAACTTTTTATTTATATTATTGGTCCCCCGACAAAAGGCGGGTAAACCAGTAAATTTACCCTTGTTCGTTCATCCTTTCGTCCGTTCGTCTGTCCGCACTTTTCCCAGTAACTACGCGTTGGAAATTTTTTGTAAATATACATATATATTTTTTTTTTGCAAACAGAAACAATTTTAAACAATAATACTACTAATAAAAAAGATAAATGAACAGTAGGTTGTTGCTTTTATTTATTTATTTATTTTTGGATGTTTCTACATTTACAATTTCATTTTACACTTATTTTGTTGCGTTGTTTTTATTTTCTTGGCAACGCTCTGTTTTATCCGCTGTTGACGTCATGTGCCGGACAAAGCCGGGCAAATTCTGAGATACGTCTGGTTCGTTAAATGCCCAAGAACCATATACATATATATATATATATATATATATATATATATATATATACAGATATACGCATATATATAAATATATGTATCTATCTATTTTTTCTTTAGAATATATTTTCTTGTAATATATATCAATCCTTATTTAAGAATCTCAATGTAATTACAGAGCCATATAGTGAATAAATGGAAAAAAAAACATATTCCAAGGTTTATGATGTTGACCATCTTATTATAATCTATAATAGTATCTGTTTCGTAGCCCAAAATCAATCAATTTATTATTATATCAACTTATCAGATACATCAGACTTTATATATATATATATATATATATATATATATATATATAAGTCTGCAGATACTTTTCCTAGTTTGCAATGCACGTAATCTTGGAATCTTTAAGCGAATAGTTTACAGGTAAAGGAAAACGCGAACAACGTATATAAAATATCGCGTTAAGACAACTTAATATAATTATAACTATTAAGAATTGAACTTGTGTAGACAGTTTCTAAAATAAAATCATGGTATTCTAAAGTACTTTAAGAATTGAACCATATTTCTAACTAGAAGCATCATTAAGCTGTGAAGTGTATTACAAATTGGGATTTAACTATACTACTTGTACTACCATTACCGCTATTACTAATGCTATTTTTAGTACCACAAAACTTAGAAAGTAAACAAGCACGTGATCCAAGTTTATTCAGATGAATTGTCTTAAATTTGGTAAATCGTTGAGTAGTCAGTAGTCTCACAGAAGTATAATGTACGTCTTTCCTTAATGACACAAATATGCTGCTAATATCACCAGTACTTTTGCAGAATATTACCCATGGTATGTTGTGGATATGATTTTCAAGTTAAATGCAATTTCTTGGGATATTTTTGTTCATCGAATTGTTAGATGAAATCACAGAATAGTTACAAAATCGATTTCCCTCGTCCCATGATAAAATTGGTTTCTAAATAATAACACGTTTATTTCAGGACGGTCCGCATTCTGCACGAGTATCATATTAATGAACATAAATTATGTGTGTGTTTCAAACATATCGATATTCAAAAGTTTTATCTATTTTGTTTAATAATCTTTGAACTTGTGTTCGCATATTTGTTGTAGTTACACAGTATTTTAAATGTTTTGTCATTTAGGTTTCTTCAGTTGTGATAATATGGTCTATATAATTTATGGTTTTCACTTTTAACAAAAATGCGTGCCAATAGTATATACCGGGCGAAAGCTGTGTTTTTAATGAAATAAACAGGCTCTTTTTCAATCAACATCACGTTTATTTATATTACAGTGATAGTATGACGAGAGAGAGAAAGAAGGATATAGATAGAGAGAGATAGAGAGAGAGAGCGAGAGAGAGAGAGAGAGCCTGGGCCAGTATATGGCTGTTGTGTAGTTGTCGGTGCAGCGACGGCAGCAGTGTCATTCTGGCTTTCTCTTTTGCTCTCACTGACTTATTGACTGCTTTTGTTCATGACTTATATTGATATCACCCACATTCCTTGATCGGAATTTTATTGTTCGCTTATTTTAAGGTTCGATATGAAATTTCGATCGTGTTATTGTTCTGCATTTTTAGCAATCTTAATCCAGTTAAAATATTTTCTCTCGCTGTTTCCTGATCTCGATACATCGATCGTAATGTAGGGTGACGTCATCATTTTGAAATCCGATTTACATCTGGTTTTGCCTAAATCCGATATTTTCCGGCGTTGTTCGTCACGTATGCAACACACTGATCTTGTGACAAACTCAAGAACCGTTTTAATTTATTATCAAATACAGGTCGTCGAGATAACCTTTACGGTTCAACGAACATCTCAGTCGTCGCAGTCATATAGCTCAAATTCAAATAAACTTTTGAAACTTATATACGCATTAAAGTTTCTCCCATATAAATTACTTGCGTATTATTTAGTCGCTATAAAAGTATTAAATTCCAAATGTTTATTAAGAATTTTAATTTTATCTTAATACGTTATATGAATAGCATACAAGATAAAAAGATTGGTACAAAAAGCCACATAATATAGAGGACCTCATTTCAACAATAAACAATAATATATACTACCATTCGTACGGAGCTGACGATGGACGATTAGCCCTTCGGGGCTCTTTCGGGCCCCTGGCGCAGTGGATAGAGGTGTTTAATCTCCACGGTTCTAGATGAGTATTATCGGAATATAGCGGTTTCAATCCTACATAAAGCAGGCCAGAGGACTAGTTGACCAAAATGTGGTGAGACAACAATAACTATGGAAGGCAGTGCTGAATATACAGTTAAGAGACTAAGCTTTCTTATCCCGTCGTGAGATGTGGGTTATGTCAATATAATTTATAAACAAAGGCAGTCAATAGGCCAGGCATAGAGCGAGAGACAAAGCTAAAATGACACTTCTGTTGTTGCTGCATCGTTAACCACCTAAAGAAGGCCAGAGTAATAGTTGATCGAAACGTGGTACAACAACAACTATAAAAGATGAGGATAACAGTTAGGAAATAAATAAATAAATAAATAAATATAGAGAACCTTGTTGTTACTTGATCTATAGTTGGAACGCCAATATATCTAATATGAGCATGCGTATAAATAAAAAAAATGTCCATAAACAAACGGGCAAAGGTGATGATCATAAGTGAAAACAATTACGATTATGATAACCGGGGCTACAAATTCCCCCACTGAAAAGCGAAGGGCGTGTCGGCAGATGAGCCTGATATAGTCCATGTGTTTGAGAGACCTAATCGTTCCCAACTCTTGCTCATCGCTTAGTTGTTGTTTTTTTTTTCTCTCCACTCCTCCTTTTTGGCTTACCCATACTGCTGTTTAACCGTCGCTTTTCACATAATATCTTGCTTATTACTTTCGTCTGTTTCCTTTTCGTGGTTTTCATCCCCATTTCAGTTCAAGTAACCAGTTGGTTTGTTTCTTTTTTCCTATTATCCTACACTGACTCATTTTCCACTTACCTGCAATATTGTGGGTGTTAATTTTCAACGACACTATTATTTAAAATTCTTCGAAATAATGTTTTACCGATATATATATATATATATATGTATATATATGTGTGTGTATATATATATATGAGGAATAAGTAAAGAAGATAAAACGCGATGCATTATCAAGTCAATAAGGGTTACAGAAAGGGGAATAAGGGAGAAATCTTTTTAAGCCATGGTATTTATAAAATAAATGATTTTCTTCAGAAAAGGATAAAATCGGCAAATAACATTCCCTATTCAAGAACCCGGATTTGGATTAATTCTTCGGATGACTTCTCCGCTGTCTTTTCGAACTCAGTACAGACATTGAAATATTTTTATCTGTATTATTCTCTATGGGAGTGTACTGGATATTAACTTTCGTAACATGTTATTCTGGAGCACATCTAATTTCTAACATTTAACTTGAATTACATGTAAATTTTCTCACTTTTTCTTTGTTCATCTTCCTACACTTCTCTTTATTCTTCCGAACTAAATTTGTCATGTGTTATTATTTTTTTTATTAAGATTTTTTTTCATTAGAATTTCTTTTTGATGTTTTGAAATTCAAAAATTGATTAATGGAATTTTTATAAATATTATATTAAAATATATCATTTTTTTTTAAATTAAAAACATTTTTTTAAAAGTTTTGAAATTATATATATTTTTATTTATTTTAAAAAATTGCTTATATATTGTATAAAATGTTTTTAGCCTTTTATTTTTACTTCTCTTTTTTATCCTAATCATATCACCCCCCCCCCCCATATTATTTATTTTTCAAATTCTAATCTCAAAAAAATTTCCATTTCTAATCAGCAGGTTTACGAAGTCGGTGTAGTCGTTTTACTTTAATATTCGTACAATGCTGGATTTTTTCTTCTTCTAACGAGTAGCATTAAGCATCAAAATGTTTTGGCCTAAACAGTTATCTTCCTTTTTTTTTGTAACTTTTACTGAATTGATAAAATAATAAAGTTGCATAGGAACTTTATTCTTTATCTTCCTAACTTATTTTAGTGCTTGTTTCTCTTAACCGCGGGCAACAATCTTTTTTTTTAGATAGGTTTGCCTTTCAATTGAAAATTTAATTTACAACTTTATTTAATTACGTATATATATATATATATATATATATATAAAATTTATTCATACAAACATTAATGGCTACATATGTGCATGCATGTTTCTGTAATCACCCGCGTTGGGGGATTACGTCTTCAGACCAAGAATCACTGTCGAAAACTGATATTTCAACCAAATACATTTTCCTATTTCGTTTGTCAAGTTAGAATGTAATCTGGGTGGGAGTCATAAAACAGTCGGAGGACAAGTGAGGTCTTTGAAGTAAAAAAAAAAGGCACCTTATTACTATTGAAAAAAGTCTTTGCATTTGTGCATGTATTGCTGTGTTTTCCTGCGTTGTGAGTGAGCGGGTTTCTGTGTGTCCCTGCGCGTGTGTGTTTCTGTGGTGCTGGCGGTGGTCTGTGTTGGTATCTATATGTGTATGTGTCTTGTATACGGCTGTAGAGATGGGGAGACACGAGTAGATTGGGATGTTGTCTATGCCTGCGGATGGTCTAAATGCGTATGTATTGTGTGTATGCTGGTGCGCATGTGTGTATATGTATGTGTGTATGTATATGTGTATATATGTATTTTATGCTTATATATGTATGTATATGTGTATATATGTATTTTATGCTTATATATATAAATGTGTATACGTGTGTATGTATGTGTATGTATTAACGTGTGTGTGTGTTGTGTGTGTGTCGCATGTATGTGTATGGATGGGTGTAGATTGAAAGACACCGGTCAGTACTTAGTGACCATAGGAAAGGTTCTTAATTTACAGACTGCAAGACAAAAATACTAAATTCCCAAGTACCTTATGCCATAAAAACCAAAAGATGGGATGGATAAAGAGAAAGGGAAAGACAAAAGAATATGTTTATTATCTTCAAAGACCAATTTTTGGTCTAAACATTTGAAATTTTACATAAAGTGTATTCAGACATAGGACAAGCTTTTTAATCGGTTTTTGTCCGAAAAGTTTCATGTGCACATAAAGTCATGAAGAGTACATAGGGTTCGAGCAAAACCGGGCTGGACTGCTAGTATATCTATAAAAGTGAAAATGTGTGTGTGTATGTGTGTGTTTGTGTGTGTGCGTGCGTCTGTCTGTCTGTATACATTTCCCTACCAAATAAGTCTGTCACTTTTCGGTCTACATATTTGACATATGGTGGATTTGAGACTTGGGAAAATCTTTTTAATCGTTTTTCGGCCAGAAAGTTGGCTGTTAAGGGATCAAACTTTAATGATTTAACGTTTGAGAACTCTATGAAACTCCTCCGCCCATTTTGAGTCTTAATACTTGAAATTTTAGATAAAAGTTACTTGGACATGGATCTAACTTTATAATTTGATTTGAGCCCAAAAAAAATATGTTAAGGGGTCAAAATTGGGGGTTCAGTTTTAAAAAATTGATCTTTGCGGTCTCTAAGAAATAACTCAGCCATTTTTTTTTTGTGTAAGCATTTGAAATTTTACATAAAAAGTAATCAGACATAGGTCAAGCTTTTTACTCGTTTTTTGCTGAAACTTTGGTTTCCAAGCTGTCAATGCTCAAAAGATTTGCCCTTTGCAGTCTCTAGCAAATTATTAAACAAATGTTTGGTCTAAACATTTGAAATTTTTACATGAAAGGTATTCACACATAGGGCTAGCTTTTTAATCGTTTTTTTTTTTTTTTTTTAAGTTCCAAAGATTTGACATTTGCAAACTATTAAGCCAATTTTGGGTCTAAACATTTAAAATTTTACATGACATTCATCACGCTTTTAATCGGTTTGGAGGCGAAATATTCGTTGCCAAGAGATCAAGTTGAAAGAGTTGACCTTTGCATACTCTACCAAACTACTCCGCTATTGTTGGGTCTAAATACTTGAAATTTTAGATGTACGATACTTGGATATGGGTCAGAAATTTTAATTAGATTTAAGCCCAAAACAATAAATGTTAAGGGGTAAAAATTGGGGTCAAATGTATAAAAATTGCCTTCTGCCGTCTCTAGCAACTTCTCTCTATAGTAGTTAAGGAAGCCTATTATATAGAGAGGCATTAACATGCATATGTACATTTTAATACATGAATATAATCTTATGAACAGTACATAGGGCCTGAGCAAAGCCGGGATGAACTTCTAGTTTATATATCTATAAAAGTGAAAATGTTTGTCTTTGTGTGTGTTGTATACATTTACCTACCAAATAACTCTGTTAATTTTCAGTCTAGAAACTCTAGATTTTACATAAAGGGTATTGAGATATGGGAATATCTTTTCGATCGGTTTCCAGCCAGAAATTTTGATGACAACTGGTCAAAGTTAAACGATTTGACCTTTGAAAACTCTATAAAACACCTCCGCCAATGTTAAACCTAAACACTTGAAATTTTAAATGCAGTTTACTTGGGCACGGATCAAACTTTATAATTTGATTTGAACCCCCCCCCCCCCCAAAAAAAAATAAATAACGGTTAATTGGTCAAAATTGGGGTCATAGTTAAAAAATAAATTTGACCTCTGCGGTCTCTACGAAATTATTCACCCGATGTCTGATCTAAACATTTGAAATTTTACATAAAAGTTATGCAGAGATAGTGCAAGCTTTTTAATCGATTTGGGTCGAAATTTTGAGCTGCCAAGGGGTAAAAGTTAAAAAGAATTTGATCTTTGCGGTCTCTAGCAACTTACTCAACCATTTTTGGGCCTAAACATTTAAAATTTATACCGTGTATTCAGACATGCGACAAGAATTTTAATCAGTTTGGGGCGTAAATTTGACTGCCAAAAAGTTAAAGATAAAAGAGCTGACTTTACCAGATTCTACCAACTCTCTCCACCAATTGTGGGTTATAAGACTTGAAATTTTAGATGTAGTTAATTCAGAGATGGGTAAAACATTGTATTTTAATTTGATACCAAAATAATAAATGTTAAAAGGTCAAAATTGGAGTCGAATAAAAAAAATGACCACTGCGGTCTCTACGAAATTACTCAGACAAATTATGGTTTAAACATTTGAAACCTTACATAAAGTGTATTCACACGTATGGCAAATTATGAACAGTATATAAGGCCCGAGTTGAACTGCTAGTATATATATATATATATATATATATATATATATATATATATATATATATATATATATATATATATGCAATACGGTTATTATATGGTTTTGTCAATGCTAACAGTTTCTTCTTCATTATTCTTTTTTTTCCGTTGTATACAAGAGAGAAACGCTCTATGCCCGCCTACTTTATTGGACTGCGTTGCGTGATATGTTTGCTTCTATTTTTTAAAATTTATTATCATTTTGTTCTAGCTTCAAATAGAGCATCTCACCGGATGCCAGACACTCACTCTCTATCGCATACATTCCAATCTGAGAACTTTTCTAAGATTCTAGCCATGACTTGAGGTGTAGATTATGATCACCCTGTATAATAGGCAGGTAACTTTGCCCATATAAACACGAACATGATTGGAATCTTCCAAAGAATCCAGTTTCTTTTTATGCCGTACATAAAGCATGTGTATCTCGTTTTATTTTCCATCTCAATCCTGCTTAACTGAGCATCGTTTGGAACCCTAACTTTTATTGATGTGACATAGAACGATGCACATATGTATATGCATGACTAGTGATGTCACCGGTGGAGAAAACAAGGACTATAAATAAGAGAAAGTTAAAGATCTTGTGAGAGGCGAGATATATTTCGAGATCTCGTGAGAGACGAGATAACGTTCGAGATCTCGTGGAAGACGTGCAGAACGTCCTAGAAAACGTGAGTGACGTCACATCCGTAACGAAGACGAAATTAATGTCGTTATGCGGAAAAAAGCGAGTCGCAGTTTTTTTTTTTTTTTTTTTTTTTTTTTTTTTTTGTCTCGGTCTTATTTTCAACTGTAACTGCACACAATGTGTGCTGGTCCGCGGCCAACATTACATTAATTTTTCTTCTTTTTCTTTTTTTTTACATGGGCTCACCACTTATCAAGGCCCGAAGGCCACTCAGGGATAAGGGTTATTGCGTGTACAATAATCAATGAGATAGTATTGTAGTAATCATTAGTATTGGGGGTTTTGATAGAGTGTCTTACTTAAGGGGGCGGTTTGTCAGGAGTTTGTTTATGTTGGACTTTCTTTTCCAATATCATTGTATCAGGTGTAATAGCTCTATTTTCTAGCTAGTATTTGAAGGAATTATACACCTCTAGAATATGGTATATGACATATTTCCAATTGTTCTTTCTAGTATATGTTCCTATGATTTGCTGTTACATTCGATATGAACTTTTTACGGATGGCCCTGTGGAGGTATTTACACACGTTTCTATAATCAACAGATACTTGTTTTGTAAAATACTGGGTTTTACATACATGATTTCAATGTGGATTAAAACATAATCACTTATTCAGTTCCCAGTGGATCATCTTTCCTCTTCAATCATGTCTTGTTTTCGGACCTACCCTGAGCGCACTTGCTGTATCCACTTAAAGTATAATTGATTACTTCCTATTCGTGTCCAATTTACAGACTTCTATGCACTCGTGGGTTTAGTCAATCTAAAATTTAATAGAATTGGATTTTATGACACTCTTGTGAATGCTATGATTAGAGATTCAGTTTAACTCTTCAGCTTTTTCTAAAATAGTTAAATTCATGTTGATGTTTTTCTAAATAGTATGGTACGGTGAAGCTTATCGTTTATTCAAAAATCTCCCTCACTATTATCATTATTTCCCCCTCTCCATATATATATATATATATATATATATATATATATATATATATATATATACATATATATATATGTATATATATATTTTTGTTTCCTCTTTTATTGAGCACTCTTAATTTTAATCTTGTTAAATTCATCAGTAATCACTCTTGAATACCTATAACGTGGAATATATATATATATATATATATATATATATATATATATATATACTAATTATGAAAAATATATATGGCAATTAAGCTACACAAAATATTCCGCGTTTCATTCTCGTGAGAACTCGTCAGACATAAGCCTGATGAATTCTCACGAGAATGAAACGCGGATAGTAAGTTATGAAAATATATGTGGGAATCAAGCTACACAGAATGTTCCGCGTTGCATTCTCATTTCGTAGGCTTAAGCCTGACGAATTCTCACGAGAATGAAACGCGGAATATTCTGTGTAGCTTAATTTCCATATATATTTCATAACTTACTACCTACCTATGTATCGAGCACTGTCGAAATACTGAAAAATGTATGCATAAATTATTTCCTCGTATAATAATTTATCTGATTAAATTAAATAATCATATATATATATATATATATATATATATATATATATATATATATATATAGCATATGAAGAATAAAAAACGGACAATATAAAAATATATACTAATGCATATAAATTTATTCGTTTATTCAGTAGTGATGCTACATTAATTAGGTGTGGAGCATAAATAACCGTTTCACATCATGGTATTTCGAAGCCTAATGTTCTCATGTGAAGAGGAGACAAGATGCTAGGTAATATAGTAAAGGTTCGACGTCTAGACATAGCTACATTAGGAGCGAAATAATTGAGCTTGAAAGGATGTGGGTAATGCATTGAATCTTTTGGGGTGGGGGAATATGAGAACTACAGTGACATATGCGATAGAGGAATACGAAAGGCGAAAACTACTCTAACTTAGTAATATACCTAAAAAAAAGAGTTATTTTTTTCATTAAAATTGGAAACACTGAAGTTAATCTAGACATTGCAGACCAGGTTTACACTACTGCTTCCATTGCAACGCAGAGGCCACATCGATTATTACAGCACCAAAAAATTATACATCTTGCACTCTAAATCAAATTATTTTCCGATGCAGACACAAAAGAAAGTTTAAGTATAGAAACCCTCTAAATTCTGTTGATAAACCTCCACCAAATATTTGGGCACAGTTCAAAGTGTAGTATCTGTTCTTCAGATGCTGCACTTCAATTTTTTGTTCTCTGTAAGTGGAGAAGTCCTTCACGACTAAGACAATTCACGACTAAGACAATTCTTAATTTTTGTTCCTTTTCTCCACGTTAAAAAACGACGCTGGTGTCTAATTCTGTCCCGTGGGGAGGCATTGTAAATAGGAAGCTCCACCAAATACGGACTAATATCTGTTGCCTCCAAGACCAACAGTCTTACATAAACCTTACTTGCCTTCTTTATTACATTTCTTCTCCGTTGTTATTATCTACTCGTCTCACATACCTAGACTAGCAATCGCTATTTTGCACTGTATAATAATTAAACCGGTTAAGTTCTGCCCGATAGCTCAGCTTTGTTTTATCAATTAGACCTCAGCTATAGAGAATTACTCTCACCACACTCTCAACCACTATACTGTGTCTTAACTGTAGAGTAAAAACATCACCAGAACACTTTCAGACCATCCCTGCATCTTCCCCCTCCATCTGACTTTTGCATCTAACTTACAACCTCTCTGTGCATACCAATGTTGATATACAATAGTAGCAAAATACCCATATATATCCTATCCATATATTCATAATCACTTATCTATTTACACCCAACACGTCTCCCAGATACCTCTTAATCGTTACCCATTTATCTCTTTGCCTGAAGCTCAAATCAAACATTCATGTATAACCGCTCACCACAATGCAGGCTAACATCTGTCAATACCTCTTAAGTCTCTCCCCTCCGAATATAGCATCTTCCAAAAAGGTCCCGATATTTGCCCTTTCTTTATACAAATGTATCAATAATTTTTTTTAAAATGACCCATTCTAATTTGATAATTTGATTTTTATTACAGCCTCAAATTAACATTCACTTACCATTACTTAAACCCCTGAAATAATCGTCCACACTAAAGCATTTGAAAAGTTCTTTAACTCAACCGGCCAAATCCCAAGCCCTCTCGCCACCCCTCGCCCTCGACTATTAGTACATATATTTCCCTCCTTCCCACTCATTCCCTTGTTCCTTATTTTTACTTGGCTTCTAATATATCTTATTCAGTATCTGTTAATCCCTTCTTTTCAAAAAGCTCATTCTTATTTCGTTCAATACTGAGCTATATCGTGATTATAAATTAACTTTTGGGTGTTTCTTTTACTATACATACAGATTCGTCGAAAAATCAAATATACAACAAATTAAATATTACCAGTGGCTATAAGAGTTACTTTGCAACCTACTTGCAGCATTGTTGGTGCTTCAAAGTTGATTTAAACGCTATTTATTTCGTTTCAAATAATACGTTTGACGAGTCGTAATAATTCAACTGAACACTCCCCTTCTTGTTCGTTAAGAAGAGCCTCGTTTTCACATTTTAGTTCGCGCACTTTTCGGTGGGAGGAGCCTCGTTGTCGGCTTTTCTTACGTACACGTCTCTGCAGACATTTTTGGGTGTACATTTTTTTGTTTACATTTTTAAAAAAAGTTCCGTCCGCGTAAGGAAAGAATTAATATTTGTAAACATTACATTTTATTTATATAATTATTGCGCATAACTTCTCATTTATTTCTTACTTTTTGTGGGGGGGGGGAGAGAAATTTAAATAAAAGAAAATTAGTCGAAAAACAAATATATTACATCTATGAATACTAAATAATCGCTCAAAGATACAAAATTAAATAAAATACTCAACAGAAAGAAAAATGTTAAAAAAATAGATAACACTTTTACTCAGTCAGAATTATAAGCTTTTGAGTAGAAAAACGCTTCTAGAACTAGTGAAACGAACAAATCCTCCGGTTTGCAAATCTTAATTGCTTAAGAATTAGATAGGCTTAGCTTCTTGCCGGCTTAAATGGTAAACTTCCCGTTTCTATTAGCATTAAGTGAAACAAACCTACCCTCCTCAATATCGTCAAACTACTATAACATAGCAGGATATCTCCCTCTCTGCCGTCAAGACTTGGATAGATATATGCAAGGACTTGGAGTCTATATTCTAAGCATCCGCCCCTTAATTAGAGAGTAACGTCTGGAAACGGATGACCAGGTCTCTATGTACTGTCGACTAGCCTTTCATTACTCTGTTAGTTACTTATATTTTGTCTACCGTTACCCCTTTCAAGCCAGGACTGTACTCTAATCAATCAGTTTCTGATGCATCACTTCCCTTATATTCCCAAATTCATGTGTTTGGTGACTTTAATGTATACTAACAGCTTCTCTATAGACAATTCCCTCACACAGACAGTCTTGTTCCCAACCTGCGTCCCAGATAGTGACAACCTGCAAGCTTCTCTTCTAGAATTATTCCTTGCCACAATACCTGAGGATTGTGTAACTTATGTCCACAGTCCGCTCGAGAACGCAAACCACTTAGTAGCATCAGTAGACATCGCACAAACTCCGAACGCCAATTTCATAACGAAAAACACAAGACTTGAAGATGATCATCCCAGTGGAAGATCTTTAATTTTTTATATTGATTTTTTGTGGAGAAAAATTGCATAAAACTCAACCATCACAATTGGACCATTTGCGCAAGTGTCGGAAGTGTCAACAAATACAGTTCATGACCATTTTTGTCGCATAAATCTTGCTAAGAAATGAGAAATCCTCTCATTTTTATTCTCTTTGTATGCCTAAAGAACACCCGGAACATTACGGATAACCTAATAAACTCTATTTAGTTGTAATAAAGAATATTTTATTTAGTATAAATAATGTGTTACATGGCATATGATTCAGTAAAGAATATTTACGATCGTTGTACGAAATAAATTGTTTTTCTGGCAATGGTATGAATGATCCACGTTGTAAATATTGATCTTATTGAAGTATTCGTGAAAATAATTAAGATAAATAAAAATTAAAAAGAGAAACATATAAATTTTGCATTACCCGTTAGCTGAAAAATCGAACGTGCGTTTGTTTAACTAGAATGCATTCCCCAAAACGTCTAATTATCCAGACGTCAGAATAAAATGATTGAAATAATTGTTTCCTTATGTAGAAATACGGGTAGTGGAGTCTAAGTAGATATTTTATTCGGATGGAAAACAGTTGCTACCCGCTATTATGAAAACGATTTAGGGAGAAACAATGATCTGGAAATAAATGCATTAATTTTTGTAATAAATTTTTAAAAAATGAATATTTTCCTAAAACACGCTGTAGGAAGTATGGCGGTGTAAAGCGGAAATGATGTGCAAAGCAAATGTTCCGTTATTTACGTATACTTGTTGAAAATAGAAGGAAAACGACCAAACCATTTTATTACATGTGTATATATTATAGAACATAATACCAGAGCGACAGAAATGTGGAATAAACACGCTAATTCCGTTGTGAAATATTTAAAATTGTTTATTTTTTCTGCTTGTTCGGCCTATATTAAGGTATCATTATTACACCATCAGAACCGTATAATATCCTATAATCATTATTGTTGTGGCCCAATAAGGTTTTAAGAATAAATACACAACACAGTAATTAGTGGAAACAAATACGTTGAACAGAAAATTAAAAGTGTTGTATACATCAGTTTATCTGCATAACCGTGTGCTAATGCGACGGGATATATTCTTTCGGATGTTATTAACTTGGTGCAAAAATAATGTCGTTTTTTATCAGATATATATATATATATATATATATATATATATATATATATATAACGATATTATTTTTGGGCTAACCTAATATAATAAGTCGAAGAGTTAATTATTATCCGTAGGTTGGACACACCACAGCACCCTTTCCCAAACGTTAGTTCCACAGGGGGCTACGTATCGTTTACTTCTAGGGGTTATCACAATAAGGTCTTGAGACTTTCGTTCTGGGCCTCGGACTACACAGACCACATATCCAATCATTCACAATTAGATTTAAGGTTTGCATTTTCATTAGTAATATCGTCCAATACATTCTGAATGACATTCCAATTTCGTTTCGTAAGTTCAGTTTATTTAGTCTTTCTATGTTTATATAAGGAAACTGGCTGGACGTATAGGACCAATATCGTATTTGTCAATCCTACTTGCGACTTGAGTTGATTCTCGTTTTTAGCCTTTCCCTAAACCTTTTGGAACAACTCTAGGAATATATTCTATTATTTTCTCTTGATCCTGCTAAAGTATTAATATTGATTGGCGAAACATATTAATCTAAGCATAAGAAAAACAAATTAGTAGAATTCACATATTTCGACTACGATGTTACTTTTGGGGTTAATAAGCATGACTTTTGCAATATTAAATTCAATCATTATCATATATTAATATTTCCTTAGTATTAAATTAAATCATCATTGAATCAATTCTATTTTCTAACTTAAAAATTTTTTTTAACTACATTTTATAAAATAATTTTCGCATAAAAATAAGATTCGATTCTTTTGCTAGCCCTGGTTTAAGTTAATCATCCATTTTGCTTTTGAAATTGTTAACTTACACTTTCTATCGAAACAAACGACAGGTATTTATATTCTCGACTTAATAAAATACATTCCTCTATTCTACCAGACTTGTTTCAAAAGAAATGCTTCCGATTGTTTAACTCAAAAAGTTGAAGAGTTGCGAAGACGGGAGTGGTACCATTAAATTGTGTGACCGTTTGTGATTCAGAATTGATTTTTCTACATATTCAAAACCATTATCAATTCAATGGCAAATTTCTGCTTCTGACGCACGTCTATGAAAAAAGTTCCCTTTTATTGTCCTATATAATAAATCACTGATAAATAAAACCTTCAGGTCATGAATGCATACGTTCAGTCATCATAATAATGAAATCTGCAACCCCATTTGATCAATTCAGGCGGAATAAAGATAGGAGTGTTAAGTGTTGAGACATTATGTTGAACAAAGATGGCGGCGAAGAAACAGCGCAGTTCCGATACTGAGTGTTAAGTAATTGGCAGTAACAAAGATGGCGGCGAAGAATCAAATGCGGTTCGTCACGTAGACAACTGCGAACTGATTGAATCCAAAATTCGACAAATTTTATTGTAACTTGGAAGCTTTTCATTGGTTGGTTATTATAACTTGTGGTTATAAAAACGATCGTCGAAATCATTGGTGTCCTACCCCTCCCCCCCCCATTAGGAGTCAAAAACATTAACCAGGAGGCATTACTTTTGGAATGTCCTTCGTATTTTCACGCAAGCAGTTTGGCTGCTGCACGGTGTATGGTGACGAGAAAAGTTGCAGCTCTGTGTTGAGAAAAACGACGCGACAGAAGAGGGTAATTTAAGATGCAATTAACCTTTAACGGTGCATTCGATTATTCACTGGTTATTATCGGTTCGATTATGCAACGTTCTGTAATTTACTCCCTTTCTGTTTTAGTATAAACACGCCAACTTAAGATTAATGTTAGGATATAAAGAAACATGTATTGAAAATCACCTGTGCACAGGCCTCGATCATATCAATCTAAAATATGTTAAGCCAAAAACGGTTGATATATATATTATTATATTATTATATTAGAAATTTAAATTTTATGATTTGAAACGGTTAAATTTCAAATATAGAATTTTTTATTGCAAAACAAAGAATACAGTTTAATTGCAAAACACAGTTTAATATAAATATTTCTTTAACCCATGAGTTTTGGATGTTTATCCATCTCCGCAGAGGAAAATATTAGCAAATATTATAAATGGTTTGCACCTTATTTGCTAAGGTAATGCACATAAAAATTTAAACGTTTTAAAAGTTTTTAAATCATTTTAGCTACATAGAATAAGGGAGTTACCTATTTATGCAGAATAAATAAAACGATATTGAGCTTTTGATCCAAGATGTATGCTAGATCCTGAAATGAAAGATTTTGGCGGCAGGGGGAGAGTGATGAAAAAATCCAGCGCGTATTGTTATTCTTCCAAGGCACCAGATAACAATCCGATGTAAACACGTATCCTCAGTTTCTCCTTTTGCTAGATGAGATATCCGGCAAATATTTGATTTTAGCAATCCGGTAAAGATTGTTATCTTAAGTATATTTTATAATATATAATTTTCATAATTCAATGCAAGTGTTAAATTCATTTGTGAATAAAACTAAAATATCAGGAGACAGATAAATGAATAAAATAAAAGAAAAGAATTACTTATTGTATATATATATATATATATATATATATATATATATATATATATATTCGTTTTTATTTTCAATACATCAGAAGCAGGCGACTACACTCCCATGCATTCTCACATCATTATAGAGGTTGAAATTTTACTCGCTCTGTCTTGAGACATTCCAATGATATAAGTGTTGGCATCGTTTTTATCATATATACCCAGATAGATTGTGAACGCTATCCCGTTGTTTTGGGTTTTTTTTTACTATTCATAACGACTTGTAATTAAACAGAAAGCCATCCGCACAGATATTATTACTGTCGGAGGTAGATATGTTTATCGACAGTCGCCTAACATACTCTTATACAAGATGAACTGGGAAAAGTACCGATCAGGATAATTACGTGCAAAATTCAGCTTCAATTAGCCTATAAATTGTTATGGATTTCATCAGCTAATACACTGCTATCTATTTCGTTACCCTTATTGCGTCATAATCACTCCCATCATGTTCTTGTATTGCCAGCCCAACTTAGTGTTGCACGTATGGTTAATAAAGTGTATGTGTTTTTTTTTTTCATTCATATCCAATATTGCTTTCTTTCACAGTGTGTGAAAATATGCAATTATTTCTCTACCATTAAATGCTCTTACATTAATGTAAGTACGTTGATAAAAGAGTGTTCTTTCGGAATTTGCACGTTCATTAATATCATGTTCATTATTTATAAATTTCATCTATATATATAAAAGCGAAAATGTGTTTGTGTGTTTGTGTGTTTGTGTGGTTGTATATCTCGCAAAAACTTTCGACAGAGGCGACGGATTTTCATGAGTCCGATATCATTTTGACGCTCGACATCTTGGACGACAAATATCGAAAAAATTGGGCAAAAAAAAATCCATTCCTTCATCCTTAACGGCTCTCTTTTTTACAGGGAGGGGTGAAAAAATGGTATCTTCATGACAAGATGGCTTTACGCATGCGTCAATACTTACAAAAGACGCTGTACATTGAATTCGTTTTAAATGTAATAAAAACCGACTTACTTCCATCTACCCGTCTATAGATCGATGTGTTAAGTGATAGCGTCAGTATCTAAAGACTTCAAGTTCAATCCCAGTTATCAGATATAATTTTTTTCTCGATTTTTAAACATTTAATATTGAAACGAGGTTATTTATACCATTTTTTTCGCTTTTCGCTGTTTTTTTTTTTGTTGTTGTTTTCGTTTTCTCCCTTTTTTTTAGTTTTTGTTTATCCGATTGTTTTAAAGAAGTTTTACGTCCGTTCGCTGTTTTATTTGTTTGTTTTTCCGATTCTTAACAAAAGTTTAAACAGGGTTATTAATTCGCTTATTCGTTACCCCCCCCCCTACATACACACCTCCAAATACCCAGGCAACGCCGTCCCATTTTTGGGGGGAAAGGGGGTTTGTTTTTCCGATTTTTTAAATATAAATTTTTTGTTTGGGTTTTTCTGATTTTTTAAGAAGTTCTTTACCCCCACCGCCACCCCACACACACACCTCCAAACGCCTGGTATCCATGCTAGTACTAAATAAAGACGAAAATGAATACTTAGAACAAAGTAATATATATATATATATATATATATATATATATATATATATATATATATATATATATATATATATATATTCTGGGGTTATTGTTTTACAGATGTTAAGTAAGCAATGAAGTTTAACAGGGTTAATACAAGAGTGCTCAATACCGGACTAGAAGAGGATATACTATCCATTTGTTTTTACATAAGCAGTAATATGTTGCTACGCAGTCATGATCATGTTTCAGTCAGATACCTAAGAGAAACTAGAGACCTCTTCAAGCGGCACAGCTTATACAAAGGCAAATTTTGCTGTATCGCCTGAAGTTCAAGATGAGAGGAGAGGTTTCTTCAATTTACGTTGGGATCATCTGTGCACGGTTCTCGATCGTATATTTCTAATATATATATATATATATATATATATTTATATATATATATATATATATATTCCACAGACTGTTCATATATATATATATATATATATATATATATATGTTGATATATATATATGCTTACATATGTATATATATATGCATATATATATATATTAATATTTACACTATATATGCATATTAATGCATACGTATTTATATATATATATAATTATCTACTGTGTATGCATAGATATAGATATATTTATATGTATATATTTCTGTATATATTTATATATGTATGCACACACACAGATATATATATATATATTTACATATATATACGAATATAGATATTCACATATAGTAAAAACTTTGTGCACACACAAACACATATGTATATAAATATATACATATGCATGTATAAATATATGTATATATATATATATATGTATGTGTATGTACTTTTGATAATAAAAGAACATCAAACGCACATTTAGTTTGGAATCCTGTACATGCTGTAAAGTCCATCACATAATTTCTTGTTGCGCGCATTAATTCAAGAAGGTACTCATCTCTCGGTTGCTTCAACTTTCCTCGTCTATGTCTTTGTGTGTCCTTATCACCCGTATCTTCCGATGCTGTCACTTTTTCTTCGATTTTGTAGCCATAGCATGTTTTATTTCGCAGCACTGCCATGAAGCAACGCTTCAATGAGAAAGAAGATAGCGGCACAGGACATATTAATTGGGCTCATATTGACATGGCGTTCGTTCGAAATGAAATGCTATTGAAAATGAATGACAACAGAAAATGCCTGTCATTCACTTTTTTCGGGGCGGGGGAGGGGGTTGCAGGAACCCAATCGACAAAAGAACAGACAACCCTCGCTTCACACCGAAAGCCGTAAAAAACGTCACATTTTCTGTAGAAAATTGCAACAGTAGTTTCAATTTGACTTCCTTTTAACCCTAGCATATACTAGCCGGCGTACGCATTCTAGATATACTTACTGGCTGCAAAAATTGCGCTTTCCACACTTTGCTCATGTAAAATAAAATGTTCAGGAATTTTCCTGTGTTACGGGATCGGATATGACAAGGACGTTTTTGGTTTTCTCCTACTGTGAGAAATGTGATAGAATGGTTGAAAATCAGCCCTCTCGAGAAGGAGTACTTTGTCCGCAAAAAAATGTCCAGGCAATCTCGTAATTATTCTTCGATAGAGGCGTCTCAGGCGATTAGCAGTAGGCTAAACCCTTATTCAAGAAAGAAGAAAAATCCCTTAATCGTAAATCTCGTAGAATTGCGTAGCATTATATCACAACTAAACTTGGAACATTTCATTATTGTTAATTTTGGTGCCAAATTATAAAATACCGGCGCATAAAAACTTGATAAAATAGTCGCAATGTGATCAAATTGATCACAAAATAGTCGCAATCTGGGACATATTTTAGCCATTTTCAATTAGTATAAATATCATTAAAAGTATGAATAACATTTTTTCTGCAGAGCTTATGTTTCACTAAGAAGCCTTTTCTCTCTCTTTCTCTCTCTCTCTCTCTTTCTCTCTCTCTCACTCTAGATATATGTGTATATATCTTTTTTAACCGGCTAAGGACGCATAAAAGAAGCATCCATAAAAATCCAATTATTAAAGGCCCCTAGCGCCACTCTGCGACTTTTAGTTTCGGAAGATATAGAGTTTGAAAATCTGGAGAAAGACAGACAGACAAACAGACAGACAGACAAACAGACAGACAGATAGCGTTTTATATATTATGTTTTCCATATAGTCAGGTTCCTAATGTAATTTTGTGGGAACTTTTTGGAGATTTGCAAACCTATACATTTTTGAAATGGTGTTTATCTCAGGAATCAGAAAATCAATATTTGCATTTGCCCAGATGCGTATATGGCGGCCATATTGGATTTACAAAATGGCCGTCGTAAGATGTATGTTTTGTAATATCTCGGCTTCTAAATAAGCTGGAGCACTGATTTTAACTGTTAAACCTACATTTTCAAGGCCAAAAAAAAAAAAACAATGGTGGTGGTTACAAAATTTTCCCAGCTGTGTATGATGTGGTCATATTGGAATTTACAAAATGGCCGGGTCATAGAAGCCAATGGTGGTAGTTATAAAGCAACAACATTTTTAACATTAACGTTTAGATGCATAACTGGGTTCAAACTGATGTGGTGTTGTTTTATTGCAATATCTTTGTAATAAAAAATATTTATCATTTATAAATTCATACTTCAGCTGTTCCTAAAAGTTTTGCTTTTATATCACTAATTCAAATTGTTAATTTACCTCTGATACTTTGAGAACTTGTAGTTTTTGTATTGCTATTCTAACATTACTGTAATTCTCTCTGTGTTTGTAGGTTAAGCATGAGTGATAAGTCACAAAGTAGAGAGGAGACATGTCAAACCAAGGAGTCCATTAACTGGAAGCAGTGCATTCTCTGCCAGTCTGATGATAAAAAGAAACGAGTCTTGGTGCAATATCCTTGATTAGAGTCCTTGGGATGGCTGATATTGAAACGACTTATGCTAATATGCTTGGTTCGGAAGTTTTTGAAAGTAATGTACCTGTATTCAGTAGAAAATGCCTGAAAGAAAGGATCCTTACTTATTTGCCGCACCTGAAGTCGGTTCGACCAAACATAAGGAAACCAACTCTCGTCTACACCCCAGATGCATGTGAAGATGACATGGTTAATACCTAAATGACAACTGGCAATGCGGAGGAGAACAGCAAGAAGACAATCTACAAAGCAGCGCAGGTGATAGAGAAAAAACATTGCAGCCGTCAAAGAGCCCAAGGAAAGAAATGTCATGTAGGTATCTAGTGACGATGTTCAAACTCAATTATACACCTTAATCCATTGGATGATGGTTGGGCCTGCTGAAAAGCTGGAAACTGTAAAGAGAACCAAAGATGTCGACCAAGCTAACGGTGAGCCAGAATATCATGTATGGGTTCAAATCCAGTAAACAGTTAATGTACAAGTCAACAATGAATCGGCATTCAATAATGAGCCGCGCACAAGGGAACCCTCAAGTTCTGGGACTGGCACTGACTGTCCACCATGACACATGCAACAAAGAGCTGTTTAATCTTCTCAATACTCGTGCCTACGCTATTTCACATCGCCGTGTCCTTCTCATGGAAACTGCTCTGGCAAATGCTGTTGTAGAAAACACCAGAGCATACCAAGGCCTCTATGTACCACCATTCCTGAAGAAGGGGACCTTTGTGTTTTTCGCAGTAGATAACAAAGATTTTTCTCTCCTGATGGGAACGAAACTACCCACGGAACAATCATGTTGCAGAACCTTCGATGATAGTTGATGCAAAGAGTATATCAGTCACACCCTACCATGTAGTCATGCTTCACTGTAACAAGCCAACACCACAAGCTACCAAGAGGTCAGAACAGTTTGCCGTCGGCCAGGAGATCTCAGGATCATATCAGCTGACACAGCTTGGATGGGTTGTTGCATCTGCTTTATCCAGAATAAAACATTGAGAAACCTCCAGCAAGATTCCATCTGAGCAGGATACTACTCACGCTATCTGAAAGTCTTAATTTGACACAGGTTGGAGCCTTGCCACTACTCCCTGAGGTGGCACACGAGTGATCAACTCCGCTAACTGTGATCGTACAAGCAAATCAGCTGAGGAAGTTGGCAGTTGGGGAAGATCATCCCACAGTCATAAGCTTTGACATGGCTATATATGAGGTGATGCAGCTTCTAGATGCCAGACCTGACTTGAAACAAATGGTTGTTCCCAGATTGGGTGAACTGTATGTCATAATAGCTGCTCTCAGAGCGCTTGGTACCTCAATGGAGAACGCAGGCATAGATCATACCTGGGTGACAGCAGGTGTGTATGGTCCTGCCATGACAATGCAAATCCTGAAATGCACACACTACAAGCGAGCTCTCTATGCCCATGTCTACGTATAAATAACACTCTATGAAATAGCTCTGGAGGTGTTCTTCAAGGACAACCCAAAACTAAATGATGTGTGCCTGACGGCAACAGAAGGAGTAGAAGCTGCCTTCTCTGAGGATAAAGACACGAAGGCTGAATCCGTGAAGCAAGCAAGCAGCACCTTCCAGGAAGTCTTAACCACTGCTGAGGTCATCACAGCATTTAAAAAATGAAAGGAACAGAAATCCCAAATGCAATGCTCAAGGCCATGATGAGGTACCTATATTGAGTGGAAGCAATTCTGTTCTTTGTGGCAGCAACTCGGAATGCTGTATTGGAACTCCATCTGCAAGGTGGAAAAGCACTGAGCAAGCTATACTTTGCCATAGACCGCATCAAGTATAAGTGACTCTGGCCAAGATACATCGCCGATGTGCATGGTTTGAAGACCAATCACTCTCATACGTGGAGGGAATTACGAGCAAGCAATATATAAGTCACAGAAAGTGTCATTCCCTTTGTATCTGTTGGGGCAGACCATGCATGTGAACACCTGAACAAGCTGACGAAGACTAGCTCTGGCATCATAGACATCTCCAACAATGCCAATGCCAGAAAGAGATTTTTTTCTGGCCACAACAGAACCTTCACGTCTGTCAAAAGAGTTCAAGAGTCAGGTTGACAGGGAAGCTGACAGAATCACAGAGCATCATGAGTTTGGACCAAGTGCAGTAAAGAGGGCGCATGGTACAGTCGATAAGATCAAGGAAGCCATACTCATCCATGGAAACCACTTTACCACTAAAGGTGAAACCTGTACAATGTTATCACTAATGCTTACATCCCAGATTAGTATGTACCACAGATCTTGAATGTTGATGTCATTGGACAGAAGTTGTATAAGGATTACGTGTCAGAACGGATCAATGGAGATGTCAGCCTCTGGGCCTCTGTGAAGAAAGAGAACAACAAGACGTTCCTTTCTGGGAACAAGAAGATTACAATGAAACTCAGAGACAATATTGCGGATCTGAAGGAAACTAAGGACTTGTTTGCAAAGCTGATGGTGCTTGCCATGTCAAGTCGAGACATTAACCAGAAAGAAGACATAGAAAACCATGAATTCACTCTGACATTAAGAGCACTGTTTGCTCCTGATGGCACCATGCTGCCAAGTTAATCCATCTACTTGAGAAGCTAACAAGAGAAGACATGCGCTATGGAGACCAGTCACCTGAAGCTGGAAGTTCTACCCACCAAAATGCAACGGATACAGGATTTACAGAGCCCACATTTACTGATCAGCCAAGTCAGAAGATAGCATTGGTGGATGTGCAGAAGCTAAACAAGAAACCAGCGACTATAGTGACAGTCAAGGATCTGAGTGGCTGCTTCAATGACAGACTGATGCAACTAACACGAGATTATGATGAAATCATCCTCGTTTTCGACACATACCGAGCAGATTCTCTGAAGAGTGCAACCAGAAATAAACGAAGACAAGGAAAAGCTTCTGTTCAGTATCAAGTCAGAGATGACACTAACATCAAACACATCCCAATGAGGATGTTCCTCTCCCATGACAAGAAGAAGGCTGATCTGACTGACTATCTTGGTGCCCAAGCTCTAGAGTACAACAGGCTATCAACACTGAAGTCCTTTGGATGTGCAGATTACTCGCCAAAAGGGATCAACATAAAAACAATCCCTGGACTGCGATGGCATCTGTTCTGCAAGCATAGGGCAGAAAGTGCCAGGCTCCCTCCAACACCAGGAGCTCTAAAGCAGCACATTTTAAGAGTCTATGTCCAAACAAGCAGCCATTGTTCTGCAGATTGCAAAACTGGATCCCTTGGAAAATGGCTACTTCAAACAATTGGATGGCATCCTGAAACCAATGACCACAGAAGTCCTCTCAGCCGCTAAGGGCATCCTTGAGATGGTCACATGCAAATGTACAGTTGACTGTTCTTCGGGCAGATGCTCCTGCAGGTCTAAAGACTTAGGCTGTACTGACATGTGTCAGTGCAGCAGCCAGTGCGAAAACGATGAAGATTCCCAAGCTGTGATGTATTAAAGTGATGTTGATGATGATGTTGATGATGATGTTGATGATGTTGATGATAATTATGTATAGACTATGATCAAACATCTCATTATGTTTAAGATGGTTGCACAAACATTCAAATTTTATAGTTAAAAAGCATCCCAATAAAAATAACTCTGATTTAGTACCTAACTAACTGCCAGGGTTTTTAAGTTTTTTACCTATATGGTTATGTGTTTCAAAGGGGTGTACAAAAGATGAAATGATAACTTGGACCATTGACACTGAAAATGTAAGTTTAGCAGTTAAAATTAGTGCTCTAGCTTATTTAGAGACCGAGATATTACAAAACATGCATCTTACGGCAGCTATTTTGTAAATTCGAATATGGCTGCCATATACATATCTGGGAAAATTTTATAACCACCACCATTGGTTTCTTTGGCCCTGAAAATGAAGGTTTAGCTGTTAAAATCAGTGCTCCAGCTTACTTAGCAGCCTGGATATTACAAAACGTAAATCAAATATGGCCGCCATATACGCATCTGGGCAAATGAAAACATTGATTTTCTAATTTCCGAGACAAAAACTTTTCCAAAAATCTATAGGCTTGCAAATCTCCAAAACGTTCCAACAAAAGTTAAAATTGTGCCATTAGGAACCTGACTAATAAATAGATTTGTATAACTTACTTTATATATACATGTATGTGTGCGTGATTCGCTGGCTTTTTCACACATTATTGCTATAACCGCATATTTTTCCTCTACCATTTATGCTTGTCCGTCATCCAAGGTGCTTTTATCGATGCACATATGTAAAATATAATTTTTACTCTGTGTGTCAATTTGGTAAAACAAGCAAATACGCTCTCCCAAGTCTTGGATATTTGCTAGTCCAAGATCTGATCGTATCAGTATACTATAGTGCCGGGATTATGGTATAATCGTAACAGACCAGATACGACATTAAACGCTCAAAAGAGGAAGTGAAACCTGAATCGGTGATGTTTTGAAAAGGATGCTATTTCCCTAAATAAGAAAATGTACTGTTTGGAAGAATGATATGATGACTACTGAACAGATACTACACCGCCTTCTGAATTGATCACTGAAGTATTATACTCGTAATTCAATTATTGGAGCGATATTATACTTTTTGTTTGAGGCATATATATATATATATATATATATATATATATATTATAATTATTTTTTTACTATAATAATTAAATACCTACAGACACTAGTGTTTCATCCTTTCGGGATTCTTCAGTGCAGGGTGTCACGATTACTACCAGTCGAACGATTCGAACCCCGCGACACGAGACATCTCTGGCTCGATTAGCGGAGGCCGTATCCATTCGGCTACCATTAATCATGTGAAATAGCGTTGAATTTTAAACATTTTAATTTAAATGTTCATTACGTCAGACAGACAGTGATCAAATCGTTATACGATGATCTACGCATAAGAGCTAAATTGACCGACTTTTTAATTCAACAGAAAGTGCTCAACGATAAGAAACGTATTTCTTAAAGGGGCTGTCATAATTATTTTTTTACTATAATAATTAAATACCTACAGACACTAGTGTTTCATCCTTTCGGGATTCTTCAGTGCAGGGTGTCACGATTACTACCAGTCGAACGATTCGAACCCCGCGACACGAGACATCTCTGGCTCGATTAGCGGAGGCCGTATCCATTCGGCTACCATTAATCATGTGAAATAGCGTTGAATTTCAAACATTTTAATTTAAATGTTCATTACGTCAGACAGACAGTGATCAAATCGTTATACGATGATCTACGCATAAGAGCTAAATTGACCGACTTTTTAATTCAACTGAAAGTGCTCAACGATAAGAAACGTATTTCTTAAAGGGGCTGTCATAATTATTTTTTTACTATAATAATTAAATACCTACAGACACTAGTGTTTCATCCTTTCGGGATTCTTCAGTGCAGGGTGTCACGATTACTACCAGTCGAACGATTCGAAATGCCTAAAAAAAAAGTATAATATCAGTCCAAAGTATTATATCACTCTAATAATATATATATATATATATATATATATTATAGGAGTGATATATATATACATATATATATATATATATATATATCACTCCAATATATAATATCACTCAAATATATATATATATATATATATATATATATATATATATATATATATATATATATATGCTGAGTTCAATCCTGAACGAAGACAGTGCAAAGTAACATTCAAAACAGAGAATCAGCAACTATGTCCCAGAGCCTAGCTGGAGTCCGAACACCGTACCCCCTGTAATAATAATAAAGGGTTGGTGTCGAGACTCATAACAAACGGTTCCCCAATTCGATACAAAACACCTGATGAAGTGACTATAACAACCAAGATGAGGAAGTCAGTCCGACAATATCAATAAATGAAAACACCTCATCTTAAAAGTACAGACAATTACAAAAAGTGTATCTCATTTTACGTTACAATTGTTTCCATGTCCAGTCGAACAATTTCAAACATTATGTCGTTTGAAAAGACCTAGACCTTATGGCCTTCCTAAAATACATAAAGACCGATTTTGACCTCTTTCTCGCTTAAGTCTATTTTGTCTATGCAGGGGTCTGCCCAACAGTCCTTAGCCAAATGACTATTGACTATTATATAACTAGTTCATGCTCTATACACTAACTATTGCACTACCGATTCATTCAGGTTGGTTAAATATGTATATAAGTTTCAACCTAGTTCTGCGAACAACTTCATGTGTTCATTTGACTTTCCAGCCTATTTACGAATAGGAGATCATTGGTATTTGTGTCGACTTATTTTATAATAGCAATCTAACTCTCGCACCTTTCCCTAAGAATATATTTATTGAACTCATATTGATCTGTACTAAGTCAGTGGAATTCAGCTTAGACAATGTTATGTACAGTCAGATCGACGAGACACATGGGGAGCTCTTGCGACCTGAATTAGAAACAATAGAAAAATAGGGCTTATAAAGATATAAGTATATAGAACCCTTAAAATTTTTTCTTCCAACAAACTAGAACACGAATTGAATACTGTCAAAGACATTTTCATTCGTAACGTTTATGCGGAGAATTTGATTAATTATATTATTAATAATCAAGTGGAAAAATACAATTCTCCTATAGCCTTGGTTTCATACAAGTGTTCTGTTTATTAAAAACTACCTTAGATTGGAGTTGCTGGTCATTGTTTTGGTAGACCTATTATTAATCTGTAAAAATTGCTTTCCGTCTTCATTCCCACTATTCACGAAGGACGGTTTGTTCCACATCACGTGAAGTAATGCTATTTATTGGATTTTATTTCTAGTACGTTACTGGGTATGTGGGTCGAACCTCCCGGAACTTGCAGACACGTATCAAACATCTACCGGCAAAAATTAGACTAGGTAAGCAGCATCGTTTTTGACGTTCTTCTGCTTTGGAATCTAAAATTGGCCAACATCTAATTGAAAATATATCTCGTGCCAATGCCTATAAAATAGATGTTTTCTGAATATTGCACCGGGCTAACTGTCAATATCATTTAAAGATTTTGGAGTCAGTCTCAATTCTTTCACGCGATCCGTCGCTTTACCAACAGAAAGAATTCGTTAAATCATTAGACTTTTATCTTAATCGCCTTCATACCCGCTCCATCTCAATTGTACATATATTTTATAGTATTTTACATGGTGTCTAAAGTCACTGAATGGTTTTAAACTTAAATAGATTATTTATTTTTGATGATATTTTTCTGTAATTTTAACACAGTCTAAGACATGGGGATTTTTCTTTAAAGTGCCCAATTCAAGCAAGATTTAATCATGAAAAATAATGTCTTTTAAATGTTACCCATTTTCAACTTCGCATATTTGTGCTCTTTCCAAAACATTTTCTAAGACCGATTGCAGAATCTCTGGATTGCGATTTAACTCCCTTGTTTCGTTTCTGACGTTTTCCTCCAATACTTGCAGGGGTTGGGGTTTGTAAACATAAAATATTTCTTTAAGATATCCTCACAAGAAATGGTCGGGGCTAGTCAAGTCTGGAGAAGGTGGTGGCCAATTAACATTGCTACAGCGAGAGATAATTTTGTCCCCAAAGCATTGCATGAACAGTTCCATGGTGTGTCTCGCCGTATGTGCCGTTGTTCCACCTTGTTGGAACCATAATCCGGGCATATTTTGAATTGAAAGTCTGTAATCACAGTCCGCTATCTCTCTCTCCAGTAATAGTTACTTTTCGTCTTGATCTTCAAAAAATAAGGTCTAATAATCTTCTCCTCTGTTACTGCGCACTGTACAGTGCACTTTATGGGATGCCACTGCTTTTGATGAATTTCCCTTCGACTCTCAGAGCCACAAAATCTGTAATTTTGTTTGTTACCGAAGCCATTCAAATGAAAATAGGCTTCGTCTGACAGAATCCACTTTTGTAGAAAATTGGAGTCATTTCGGACAAGTTCTTGCATTTGAACTGCATATTGAACTCTTGTTTTAAAATCTTCAGGTTTCAACTGTAGAACAAGCTGCACTTCATAAGGAAAAGTTTTAAACTGTGCAGAACATTGTGTAGTGAGCTTAAAGATATCCCAAGTAGTGTGGAACGTCGTCAAATAGATGTTTCAGGACGCTGCTCCACGCTCTCTCGCACTTTTTCCTTATTTTCATATCTGATGATATATCGAGGTCTTCCAGCTCGCGGAAGATCAACTACAGCTTCTTGGTCTTCAATCGGCGCAAAATGTTTCAAATTATGTTGTGATTTCTTACATGAAAATGCCGTCGATAAGCTCTTCAAGTCCAAAAAATTAGCCCCCTGATTTTGGTAAAACAATTTTACAATTTGCGTGTTTTGTTCAATGCTATACTTATCCCTAATTAATTTCTAAAATATTTTTAAAATATCATAAATAGAGAAAAATATAATCATTAATGGTAAAATGACAAATATTGTCAACCCTAAGTTATTTTTTGGACACACTGTATATATATTTCACACAAATTCTCATTCGCTTTTCCTTCCATTTTTCGTATATCTCCGAGTATTTGCTCTTGCGTAATAATTTACTTCGTCTTTTTCATATTTTAATATCCAACGATAAACTCTTGATGAGTTTGTTGATGAAAGGCGTCCCTAGTGTTTGTTCGTATATTAATTTCAAAGCGCTATATATATATATATATATATATACATATATATATATACATATATATATATATAACAAATACTAAGAAGAGAATTCTTTCTATCAGTATAATATATATATATATATATATATATATATATATATATATATATATATATATAACAAATACTAAGAAGAGAATTCTTTCTATCAGTATTTCCTATTTTATGATAAAATTATAATGATAAAATTATAAAAATTAAAATTAACTAGCGGGATCTGTGGAAATTCCACAGCAGCATTTTTCCTATGTAATATATTGTTGCTAGGCATGCTGTGGGCGTTCTATTCAGCATGAATGAAGGCACAATCATATTCTAGTTTTTTTTATTAAAACTGTACTGCCCCCTTACTAAAATAATAACTTTAATATATTTCCTGGGCTGATTATTTCATTACAAACACACCGGTCAATTAACTCACATTTTATCATTTTTCATAATTATTGAATATGTTACTATGTCCGACAATAATTTTGCATAATGTCAACCCATATTATCGCCTCTCCTTTTAGTAAAACATTTAATTTGATATATTGTATCGGCTGATTATTTGATAAAAAACACAACTATTAATTAACTCACATATCATCATTTTTAATAATTCTTTGATATAGTACTAATTTTGACAATAATTTTTCATCACTAAAACTCACCATATCGCATACCTTACTAAAATAATAACTTTGATATATTTTCTAGGCTGATTATTTCATTACAAACACACACATCAATCAACTCACATTTCATCATTTTTCGTAATTCTTGGATATGTTACTAATTTCGACAATATTTTTTTTATAATTTAAACCAACGTTGTCGCCCAACCTTACTAAAATAATAACTTTGATACATTTGCTGGGCTGATTATTTCATTACAAACACACTAATCAATTAACCTCCACTTCATCATTTTTCATAATTCTTGTGTATTTAATTAATTTCGACAATCACTTTTCATAATTTATACCCACATTATCGCCCCCTCTTAATAAAATAATAGCTTTGAAATAATTTCTGGGCTTATTTTATTACAAACACACTAATGCATGAAATCACATTTAATCATTTTTCATAATTCTTGGATATGTTACTTATTTCGACAATCATTTTTCATAATTTTAACCCACATTTTCGCCCTTCCATCTTTACTAAATAATAACTTTGGTATATTGTCTAGGCTGATTATTTCCTTACAAACACACCAATCAATTAACTAATATTTCATTTTTTTTTCGTAATTCTTGTATATGTTACTAATTTCGACAATAATTTTTCATAATTTAAGCCCTCCTTATCTTCTTCCCCTTTACTTATATATTAACTTTGATATATTGTCTAGGCTGATTATTTTATTATAAACACACCAATCAATTAAATCACATTTCGTCATTTTTCGTAATTATTGGATATTTTACTAATTTCGACAATAATTTTTTATAATTTAAACCATCCTCGTCGCCCTCTCTTACTTAAAAATTACTTTGATATATTTTCTGGGCTGATTATTTCATAAAAAACACAACTATCAATTAACTCACACTTCATCATTCGTCTTAATTCTTTGATATGTTACTAATTTCGACAATTATTTTTGATATTTTTAACCCACATTATCAACCACCCACTACAAACATAATAAATTTGATATATTATCTGGGGTGATTATTTCATTTCAAACACACCAATCAATTAACTCACATTTCGTCATTTTTCATAATTCTTGGATATGTTACAATCATTTTTCATCATTTTAACCCACATCATCGCCCCACTTACTAAAATAATAACTTTGATATATTGTCTGGTCTGATTATTTCATTGCAAACATTAAATAACATATTATCATTTTTCATAATTTTTGGATATGTTACTAATTTTGACAATGATTTTTCATAATTTAAGTCATCCTTAACGCCCTCTCTTACTTACATAATTACTTTGATATATTTCCTGAGCTGATTATTTTATTATATACACAATCGATTAACTCACATTTAATCTTTGTTTATAATCCTGGATCTGTTACTAATTTCGACAATATTTTTTATAATTAAAAACCCACATTATGCCTCTCCCTCCTACTTATATAATATATTTTATATATTGTCTGGGCTTATTATATCATTACAAACACACATATATAGTAACTCACATTTCATCATTTGTCATGATTCTTGGATATGTTACTAATTTCGACAATAATTTTCATAATTTTAACCCACTATGTCGCTCCCCCTTACTTAAATAATAACTTCGATATAGTGCCTGGGCTGATTATTTCATTACAAACAAATCAATCAATTCTGGGTATTCTCATAGCATATATGTTTCACCTATCTTATCCAATCCCGGGTGACGCCGCATATTCTACTAATATATATCGTTCACCTATCTCATTCGATCCCGTGCGACGCTGGGTATTTATATGTTTTCCACCTATCTCATTCAATACTGGGCGACGCTTTCTGATAGTATATATTTGCACATCTCATTCAATCCCTGGACTGACTTCATGTCCGCCACACCACTGTTGAAAATATACATTAAATATCGTAATGTTTTAATCGTAAACTGTTTAAGCCATTTCCGGAACCGACTTTATATCCCTCACCCACTGCTAAAAATATACATGAAATAATATAATGCCTAAATAGTAAACTTTTTCAGACATTTCCGGGACCGGCTTTATATCCCAAACCCACTGCTAAAAATATACATGAAATAATGAAATGTCTGAATAGTAAACTGTTTCAGCCATTTTGGGGACCGACTTTATATCCCTCACCCACTGCTAAAAATATATATGAAATAATGTAATATCAATATAATAAACTGTTTCAGCCATTTCCGGGACCGACTTTATATCCCAAACCCACTGCTAAAAATATACATGAATAATATAATATCTAAATATAGTAAACTGTTTCAGCCATTTCCGGGACTGACTTTATATCTCAAACCCACTGCTAAAAATATACATGAAATAATGTAATGTCTAAATAGTAAACTGTTTCAGCCATTTCTGGAACTGACTCATAATCTCCACCCCACTGTTGAAAATATACATGAAATAAAGTAATGTATAAAGCGTAAACTTTTTCAACCATTTCCGGGACCGACTTCTTATCTCCCATCCTACTGTTAAAAATATACTTTTATTAAAGTAATGCCCAAAACGTAAATGGTTGCAGCCATTTCCGGAACCGACTTCATATTTCCCACCCCAATGTTAAAAATATACATTAAATAAAGTACTGTGTAATGCGTAAACGGTTTCACCCATTTTCGGGACTTATTTAATATCCCCCACTCCACTGTTAAAAATATACATGAAATAAAGTAATCATAAACGGTTTGAGTAATTACAGAGACTGACTTCATATCCCGTAACCCACTGTTTAAAATATACTTGAAATACAGTAATGTTTAAATCATAAACTCTCTCAGCAGCTTTTCGAAACTAATACATAAAAATATTAACACAGTTACCGATTAGGTAACCATTGCTTCAGCATGAATTTCTGAGTGTAGTATCAGTTTCTGCATTCCAGTGACTTAAATCCCCTCTTTTTTGGTCTTGGTTAATGGAGGATAAACCCTTCATTACTGATACAATTCTTATTTTTGTTATTGACCAGGGAGCCCTTTTGGGGAGTTTGTTTCCCTCTAAATTTGTAACCGATCTCATGTCCAATTCCGCCCTTGTGGGGAGGTAAGTAAACAAAAAAAAATAATCCGAACGGACATTTTCCAGGGCATTTTATAATTAATCAGGAGTAACACTTCCAGGGCATTTTGTAATTAAATCAGAAATAACTTTTTCCAGCTACTTTTTTAATATTAAAACTTTGTTACATTAAACATAGTACAATGCCTCGCCACGGGACATATTTAGACACCAGCGTCGTTTTTTTTAACGTGGAGTAAAAATTATCTTAGTCGTAAAGGATTTCTCTTCAACTGAGAGAGAAGAAATTGAAATGTAGCACCTGAAGAACAGATACTACACTTTTTATTAGCTTTGCCTCAACAGCGACACCATTTTTTTTTTTTTTTTTTTTTTTTTAAAGGTGACAAGGTTTATTTGGAAAATTCCACTTTCCTTTTTTAGGGATGCACAGCATGATAACGGGCGGAGCGATAAGTGTAATAATATAATGATGATGATGAAAATTATCCTTATTTCTGTATATTCCATTGCAATTGATATCATATGAACTCTTTTGCGGATCTATTTCATTAAAAGATAACTCTTTGATAATAACCTACATACACACTTATGCTAATAAATAAGTGTTTTGTTATAATTTATGGTAAATCAATATGCCACATCTAATACGTCCGACGTTTTGACAAGTAAATTTTAATATATTGATAAGGAGAAGTCTACATATGTTAGGAATTTTCATAAAAATATATTTTTCCTTATGAAACGTACGTGAGTTTCCAGTATATGTTTCCAAAACTCAATCCCAACTTTGGAAATTCAATTTTCGAATTGTACCATATTTATATGATAAAATTCTAATTCATATAAGCTATTTATATTTAACTTTACATATTTAGGTGAATTCAGTATAGTTTCGTAAATTAGAAGAGTTCGGTGAGATTTCCTGGCATCTGGAAATCCAAACTGTTTATAATGTTCTGATGTTAGAAATACTTTTGATAAATTTAAAAAAAACAACGTTTTTTTGTGTGTTTAAGAAATGAATGTTTAAAACACAAATGAAAATCGTTTTTTTTTCTTTTTTGTGAATACTGTAAGCTAATCGGAAATATGACAAAGGTTACGTTTTATTTAGAAAAACGAAACGAAAACAGCACATTCTTTGCCCCCCCCCACCGTGATCTACCTTGGAAAGTATACTAAACATAGAGAAATAAGTGTGTACCTAAGCAATTAATTTTAGATAACATAAACAGTGTTTGTTTTGTTTTTTATTATTATATTTTCACCCCAAACAAGGCACATTGCCACTTTGTTGTAGGGGGCTACTATCAGGGACATAGGCATCAGGGGTACTGTGTAGGGAGTTGCTCAGCAAGATGTCGGTTCACGTTGCACTTGAACTTCTGCATGTCAGTATAGTTGGGGAAGCAAAGACTCGGAAGGGAATTCCAAAGTCTAGCTGTTCTGGGGAAGAAACTCCTGGAGTAGAAGGCTCTCTTACATCTAGGGATATCTACTGTGTAGGGATGAGATTTAGCTGCTTGTCGGGTTTGTCGCGGGTATTTACGTCGAGGGGGTACAAATGCTTGCAGTTCGTCAGGGCATTCACCGTTAAAGTACTTGTAGAACAGGCATTTCGTCGATGGGACAGAGGCTGAAATTTAGATGACAGTTCAGGACCTAATAGATTGGCGACTCTCTTTTGAACCTTGTCTAGGAGTGAGAGACTAGTGGCAGATGCACCAGCCGAAATATGACAACAATACTCCATACATGGGCGAATGGTGGCCTTATAGAGGTGTAGCATACTTTCGGGCGTTAGTATCTTTCTAGCACGGTACAGAGAATCTACCTTCTTCGCAGCGGTCCTGTTCCATATTCTTATGTATCAGAGAAAATCTTGCTAGAAATGATTCAAAGTAAATGATTATATATACGAAGTTCCTGTTGATTTTTTTTTATATGTGGCAGTATGACTAGTAAAAACCGCGAATTTCCTCAACAAGAATAGTGGTTTTGTAACGTACAACCGGAACAATCAACACCACGCACAAAGATTCGAATCGGCATGATATACACGGTAGTAAAAGAATATCTAGCTCATGGATAACTAGCAGGGAGACCTAACGTTGCCCAGGATTGAATGATGATCAACAAATATTTCACACTCCTATATTTTTATTGTCATCGAAATCCGTGGAGTCGCCCGGGAGGAATCTTCACATGTCTCCATGCAGTAACTTAGTCCAAAATATATGTTATTTTACATTGCACTCTAGAGAACCGGTTTCTTTTTTTATGAACTTATTTAATATAAAAATATCTTTCCAGTTAACGAAATAAAAAAAAAACATTAAGAATTTTTCGGGTAAGGTTTGAACCTATAGACCAGGTTATGTAAAAACAAAAAAAAAAGCTATCAACTTTCCCGCAGTAGAAGTTTCACGGCCCGTTCTTCTATCATAATTGCTAAGCGACGACATGGAAAAAATGGCTTTATCGATGACAGATAAATTAAAATAACGGTTTCGTTTATCGATTATCGGTAATTATCAGGGTTATTCTGAGACAAAACTTAATTAAGATCACTCCTAGACTTATACACTAAAGTTCTGTCAATGTTAAAGATTTCGCACAGACAAAGTTGCATTTATATAATTGTAGAGAAGATATATGTAGTAAATTGTTTTGTTTTACGGCATATCAACGCTTTTTTTTGTTATTTACTGCCGAATCCAGTAATTTTGTTAAGGTTTTTAAGCTTCGAATTCATTATATCTGCAAATATTTATTCATGCAGTTTGGTTTGGTTGTTCTTAACGGCATATTAACCTTTTTCGTGTTGTTTACTGCCGTAGGCAGTAATTTTAAAAACGTTTTTATGCTTCAGATTTTAAATATATTAAAATATTTATTCACGTTGTTTGGTTTGGTTGTTTTGTTTTACATAATATCAACACTTTTCGGGTTATTTAATGACGAATTAAGTAATTTTCGAAAAAAAGTTGTTATGCTTCAAGTTCTTTATATATTCAAATATATATTCATGGTGTTTGGTTTGGCTGTTTCGTTTTACAACCTATCAACCCTTTTCAGGATATATAATCATAAGCCCAGTAATTATTATATTTCAAACTGCTAGTGTTAGCTTTTTACACGAAACTCGTTTTTGTTTAACTCTTTGCAGAACATGATTGAGTTTTGCAAAGAGAGATTAAAATAATAACATCAATATTTTGCTCATTTTTAATCAGGATGTTATTATCTGGTAACACTAGCAAGAACCCTGTGAGAGCCAAAGAGAAGTTTTGTGTTACATATGTATAATCGATGCCCTTGAAGAAAAAAGGGCCGCTGTGCTATAATATAATATATAATATAATTTGTTGATGATTTCTTTGTTGTCATATATCATAACACGCCTGAGGTGATTTTATTAAAGAATACTACAAATATATTCTATATAGTTTTAGTATTTTTTGCTTTCGTTTATAAAAAATTAGGGTTTCGGGCTCCATTATCAATGTGCCCTATATACGGCACTATCACGCTGACACATCGGTTCTCATCAAATCACTGAAATTAAACAACGTTTAGCCTGGCTAGTACTATTGGGATGATCAGTGGAGAATTCCAGGCGCTTTGGGTGCTCTCCGTTTAACCTGGCATTGTTTCCAATCATCCTGAACCTCTACTAGCCACTGCTATTTAACAATGCCGACTCAGGTGAGGTGTGGTCGGAGATTGCTAAAATTTTACCAAAAAAATTCACGTGAGATACCCTTACAGTGGGTATCCATAGTCGGTCAATACTGAAGGAAGCTATCATCAATATGCCCACATATATATTTTTTTAAATAGATTTAAGCAAACCACTCAGAATTGACTTTTTATTATGAAATGCATTATAGACACTTTCAATAAATCATAATGGAACCAGCCTGACATAAATCTAAGAAGAAAGCTCTAAAGTGATCTGAATAAAAAATATTCCTCGAGGTTTCGATTTTGCTAATACATCTTTTATATGAAATAGCAACTTACGATAATGCCTTGAAGCTAAGAGTTATTGAGTATGCTAAGAACGTTAATGACTGCTGAGTCTGGAGAGAATGTAACGACAGAATCAATTATGTTTCGACGACATCGTATTGCTCGCATTCAATCAATATAGTGTTTTCAAAATCAGCTTTTACGTTGCCAAAATACATTTCGTAGGTTACACCTAGAGAATGATTGCATAGAATTTCCGATCGAGTTTTTTTTTTTTTTGACGTGGTCGAATCTAGTGCAAAATACTGTAATTAGCAGAGATAGGATTTCTTACATTTTCACTCTGCAGTCGAGAGAATGTGACATCAGAGTCCGAAAAAAGTAACGTCACCTCCTTTTTTTTGTTCTTACTGCTCTGTTTTTATTCGCGAATTTCAACGGTTTTGTTACGACTTGCACTTAAACAGATGAGCGCGTGTTCTTCTGCCTTCTTTTAAACAACGCCGTTTCACCGTATTCTTTTTTCGTCGAGTAAATTTAATAAACAAGTGAAGCGTAGAATATGTACCATTGTTTCGCCAGGGGATATTTTCAGGTCGACTGTGCACGCTAAGGATCGAATAAGCTGGGCAAGAGAAATAGATTACGCGTTAAAATATAATAACAGTCATTCTCACATATATTCGTCATCCGACAAAATCGAATTCACAGTATATCGCCAATGTTTTTTTTTTGGGGGGGGGGTTATTTCATCTAGGTAGCTCTAGCCCAGTGTAACAACAGGCCAACATAAATTCGAAACAACACAAAAATACATTTCCAATTTAGAAATTATTGCATCAACCTATAGATGAAATGACAGATATGTAAACTAGCTCTAGATATATTTTATTTTTCCATTTTGTGAGTGTCCTTAGTGAAAAGAATTCATATTTGATCGGGTTTGTGGTTATAGAATGTGTATGCGTCACCTTTACATTAATTAAGGTACGCATTTCTAACTAGAAATATAAACTGATTCCACAATACAAACATATAAAAAAATTCAAATGCGTATCACCGTAAATGTAATAATTTCATTTTATTTATTTAATTTGGATGTAATAAAAGAGGAAATGCTTATTTAATTAGAATATTTTCAGGTGTATACAAGTACGAAAACGGAAGAGAGTACCACAGGTGTGCAGTCCTAATAAATAAGCTTTGTTCATAAAATCTACGCTTAGGTTTAAGCACAGAATAAGCAGCGAGGGACATTATTGATAATGATTTAAGATAGACGAATGATTTTCGGGCAAGTTTGCAGGTGGGGGGCATAAATTGAAGCTCAGACAAGCACTTTCTATGAAAATAACTTTATAACTCATAAACTTACAGCTATTTTGCACCGCTCTGTCCATCCATACTTTTTTAATTCAATAATTAGTAGAATAAATTTTTTGTCGTGATCCTTGAATCACAATCTTTTTTCAATGTTTTATTTTATTTCCAACATTATGAAATATCATTACCCTGATGGTTACAATTTCATGCGTACAAGTGAAATATTACAAGAATAAACAAGCATTGGAAATGCAAAAGGATATAGGGATGGTATGCCAAAAAGTATACAAACAAGATAGCTATGAATGGCTAGGCACATGGAAATAGAATTGCATCCAAAGTATAGCCCTATAGCTTTTCTCCAATCTTCATTCCGTGCCATCATTACAGTTGTAAAAAGCTATAGGGCTATACTTTGGATGCAATTCTATTTCCATGTGCCTAGCCATTCATAGCTATCTTGTTTGTATACTTTTTGGCATACCATCCCTATATCCTTTTGCATTTCCAATACTTTTTTATTCTTGTTAATTAGTATTTTTACTTACAGTCTTATTTTTAAACTTACATTCATGATAGTATTGTCTTTTTTAGGAGGCGGCAATGAGCCGCCTCCATTAGAAGCAGGTCGCTTCCTGCTGGGTTTTAGGTCTTTGGGTTTTGGGCCTTAGGAGTTGCCTTTTGGTCCTCCATCGGTTCTATATTACATAGAGAGTGCTACCGCCTCTCTGATAAAACAGTTAGAGTATTATAAAGTTCTCAAATGTTCATACCTTCACTATTAAATTTTTCTTGACTTTCTTGCAGTTTCTTTTGCAGTTAATTTAACTTATTTCCTTTGGCGTTTGGTGAGTTCTTAGAAGAACTGGTCTGATCTACTTTTCTTAGCGAGCAAAGAGATTCAGCTGCATTTAACAATGGTTGCTATAGTGTATTTTTGCGCATGCGTGAGAATTTCAAGTTTCCTCCTTCTTTTTCAATAGTTTGACAGTAGTCATGTGTCTTTCTGCCAAGAGCGACAGACTTCAGTGTTAGCCGTGATCGTCTAGAGATTAGGACCCCACGTTGTGGCCGTGCTAACTTAGGTTCGAATCCTGGTCACAGCATTGACATTTTGTACATATTTTACAGGCCAAAATCTGAAGAATTATTTGTTTTTATAACATTGTTTTTTGACGTCGTACTTGCTGATAGGTTACCCTTATAACAATTTTGATCAACTGAGATAAAGATTTCGTGGTTTCATTAACGCTGGTGGGTTACTGTTTAAAGAAAAAACCTTAACGTTCACCTCAAATATTCAGCGTCCAAGAAATATAGGCCACTGGCAAACTGGAACGTCTGTGAGCATCCGGTGTATTATTTGGAGCTGTCCCTTTTGAGAGAAGTTCCGTGTTCGAAGTGGTCTGTCTACATTGGGTATATAGTGTTTAAAACTTGTTATTACACGTAATCTTATTTAATTATGGAGTTAGCTAAAAAGCGATGAGTCACTGCACTTCTCCGTGTAAAGAGCAGTCGATTGATGCTTGAACTGTTGTCAGAGACCGTTCGTACACCGATATACATCGTCTCAAAAGAAAGAAGAAAGAAGAAGAAAGAAGAAAGAAGAACAACTGGCCATTTTTGTACCCTTTTTTTCTCTCTCTTTTGACATTTTAACCGACGTTCTGACACTCGCTGGATTCGTAAGACACTTCTCTGTAAGAATATGTGCTTTTTGAAACTTATAAGTTGATTTTAGTTGAGATTTGGATAGTTTTGTTTTGTAGGCGTATATAGGCGTGTACGGGCCATCCCTATATAGAGAGTGCTACCGCCTCTCTGATAAAATTGCATTTAAAATTTTTCCAGAAACTGTTATCATTAAAATTATTTGAAATATTGTTCGCAATTATATTCTGTTACAGTGAGATTATAGAATGAGCAATGTTTAATTCAATTATGATATCGATAGTTCGATAAATTATTAATTCCGAGTTATATTGATTTCATTAATATGGACGTTAGGTCATTTTCCGTAAAGTGGTTGAAATTTTATTAAAAATATTTAATTGTAAATATTTATGAGGTTTTAGTTTTAAAATAAGGGAGGAAAATAATTCTATGCCTTTTATTTATATTATATTATATTATCTATAATTTTTCAGCAACACTCAGCGGTTTCCCGAGGTGAGCTACAGGAATATCTGCGTGAATCAAGCATTGCAGTATTCAAGCATACAATAAAACTGAACTACACAGAAATGGTCCGAAATCACGCATCCCAAAGAGGAATCTACTCTTCTTGAGACAAAACAGAGACGCAAGGCTAAAATTTGTTTTAGATCATAGGGATGAAGAGTATTTGTATTCTGAAAAGCTTCTATGGACAGATGGAACTAAAATAGAAATGTTTTCGGCATAAATAACGGAATCGTGTGTGAAAGAAAGACGGTGAAGCTTACAAACTACAGAACATGTAAAATTTTGGAAAAGTGCACAAACAAATATCAAGACCTTGAAGACAGTATGCAAAAAAAGAATGTGCAAAACACCTCTGTATGTGTGAATATCCTTAGTTGAGACGTACCTGAATAGCTTAGTAGCTTTTGAACTCAATAACGAATATTTCATTGAGTATTAAATCAAGATAATATGCTTTTTTAGTTTGTACGAACACTTTTTTCCAAAAGGTAGAAAGATTGTATTAATGTCTGCCATTATAAAAATTAATTGATTTATTATTTTCAAATAGTATATACTTTTTATTAATAAAATATTTCTAAATTATTCTCTTTTACAATTTTGCATACATAAAAAACAATACAATTTTTTTTAGTGCACAGATAGTGGTATCTCCCCCTACTGTGAAAATTTTAACGATAACGTTGTTAAATGTATAAATGTATCGCAGATGTGTAAAAAGAATACACGTTTAGTCGATTTACGCTTGCCAAGTTCCAATTTTTTTCAGTTTTGGATTCCTTGGAAGCTATTTTTTCCAAATAAAAACCAAATTGAATTTGTACCACCGATTCAAATTTCCTGTATATCAAATTACAAGGCTGTAAACCGAACACTGACAGAATAGTTTGGTTCCGAACAAACTCGTTGAAATTCATAATAATAAAATGGTAACAATTTTTGTCTCAGATTTCGGACACTATAGGAAACCAACGAGACAATTCTTCTGAAAACCTTCCGCACAAACTCATACCCTGGCGTATTTTCGTACAAAAAATACGCACATTTGCTTATCTTTTCATAAAAGTTATATTTTTTTTATTCCTTGACTTAATCACTCACCAACGTGATCTCACCATAGTAATAGCAAATATTTTTCTCTTTAATTTTAGTCCTCCCACAAAACTCTGAATCACCGGTTCTTTTATTCAAAGTAATACTTAACTACAAGACACCGGTTTATTACTCCACTTACTAAATTAGTTTCATACATATTACGTTTGCATTCCGTCAGACAATATGGAATGCTCCATTTCAATTCTAAGTTCAGCAGAATGACAAGATGTCACACGGACAAACACCTCAGCCTAAGAACCAGTCGTTATTTGATTAATGGAATACTATTTACGAACACAGATAACGCCTTTATCAGTATAGATATTATATATGTTATCCGACACAAAAAAAGTGTACTCACAAAATAAATTACATAAATTATCGTTTTCAAAAGTTTCCCCTAATTGTACCAGCTATATTTGATATTAAATCCGCTTGCATTATATTTATTAACGTTAATGCATCACACTCCATGCGACTCATAATTATTCCTTCGTTATGGTGATTAGGTAAACAGAAAAAGTGTTTGTTACTGGCCATCAGCCAGCTGCTTGTGCTTCTTGCTTCGCTGGCATTTCTTATTTGTTTCTTTTAAATAATACCTTTGCATTTTCTTCGTTTTTTTTCGCATCTTCTTCTTCCTTATATTTTTCATCGTCTTCTTCGTATTCATATTCTTTTCTGCGTTTTATGTTCTCCTTTTTTACGAGTCTTCTTCTTTCCTCATATCTTCTTTTTTTTCTTCTTCTTTGTCTTCGACTTTTAATTCTTTTTTTTTTTCTTTTTCTGTTTTTTTTCCGCTCATTTTTGTTTCTTCTTGTCTTCTGCTCTTTTTCGTCGTCTTCTTTGTTTTCACAATAGTCTTCTATTTTAAGCGTATTCTTCTTTTGTTTAGTCTTATTTTTCAGCTTCCTTTTCAGCATCTTTTGCTTCTCCTTCTGCTATGTCATCTTTTCATACCTCTTCTTTGTATGCATGTTCTCTGTCTTCGTTTTCTACTTTGCATCATTTATTTTTCAGCATTTTTTTCATTTTCTGTTTATTAATTTTTTCATTATTTTTGCTTTTTTAACCTTTTTCTTCTCTATCTTCTTTTCTTCTTCAGCGTCATTGTCTACAAACGAAGAAAGAAAGGAATTAAAGTATCAGTAAATATGAAAAGAAAGAAACAGAAGAAGGAAAAGAAGAAAAGGACATTCTTCTTTTCCTTCTTCTGTTTCTTTCTTTTTATTTTTACTTATACTTATAATTTTTTTCTTTCTTCGTTTTTTTTCTATTTTGTCTTCTTCTTCTTTTTCTTCTAAATTTTTCTCAACGTTTTCTTCCACATTTTCATATTCTGCATTTTCTTAATCTACGTATTCTTGTTCTTTTTTCTTCTGGTTCTTTTTCTTTTTTTCTTATTCTAATTTCCATCTTATTCATTTATTTTTCTTCGTCGGTGTGCCTTAGGTAAAGGTTTTATATAATTTCTTATGTTAAACTTAAGGGCCACGCTATTGATTAATTATACGGTTTTTCAGAAATATAACTTTCGATTCGACAGCTGTAAATGCAAAGATCCCCTTGAAGCAACACAAACTGCCAGTACCCACCGGTGCCAACATTGACAGCCAGTGGATTCCGTTAGCTGTCACTGCCAGACAATGCCAGAAAATACACGAGAGTAGAAGCCAGATGCTTTTATTTTGGCCATTTCGATAATACACTAGATAATCACAGGTATTTTTTGTTTTAGGGGAAGGGGCTAAGAGAGACAGAGTAGGGGATAAATATACAGGTATAATTGTAATAACTTTTTTTATTAATTACAATCAACATTATATTAAATGTTACCACTAATTTAAAATAAGCTTTACTTCCCCAGTTTTTAATGTTATAGACTGTACAGGCGAAGTTCGAAGATGCATATTGTTTCAACAGACGTAAATTCATCGTAATTTATAAAAGGCGTTATTCATTATGAATTAGTTTCAACGGGAAAAACAAACAAAATCAACTTGAGTGTACGATCGTTTCGGAAACGATATTAATTTGATTTACAATTGAGAATAATCATTAACATAAAATAATCATTAACATAAATAATCATTAACATAAAATAATCATTAACATAAAATAATCATTAACATAAATAATCATTAAGATAAAAATGGAAAATATTAGGCTCTTTTAAAACATATAAACCCGGTGATACATTTTGCAATCATCGTAGATTTGAATCTCTTGCTATAATAAAATTCAATGACAATAAGTCAACATGTTTAAATCGAAAAGATGAAATATTGTCAGGATGCATTCCTAAACGATGGATGAAGTTTTTCAGATTTAAATCGCCATAAAAAATAGTATAAACCTGATCCTCATCATTGTTTATAATTATTAATAATATTATTATTAATATAATTAGTATTATATTACTTATTTGCTAATATTAATACTATTATTATAATTACTATTATTATATTTATCTTATTATCATCATAACTATTATAAATATATGATTATTGTTATCATTTATTTTTCATATATTATTAATATTATTATATTTTTATTATCTTAACTATTACCATCACAATACCATAATAATTTAACATAGGAAGTGTATTTAATAAGTTGTATTATCAGATGAACACAAAAGCTTGACATATTAATCAACAGTAGTTAGTTTTTTATATTACAAGAGGTGATCGAAATGAAAAATCTGTTTAAAGCATAGTTGAACCGTGATACTTTACTTTTACATTTAAAACGTAAATCCAAGCCATTATCAACGCACGAACTGAAAGGCCACGTGTAGATGCCAGTCATGTGAGAGGCGCGTTTGAAATGAATTTTTCTGTTTAGATTTAGTTGAAATAAACACCGGGTTCTAACAAAATAACACTGATATAGTTTTCGTCTTTAAAAATTTACAACGATTGAAATTTAGATAACTTTAAACAGATATGATTTTTCTTCTCTTGTCATCAAAAAATATAAATATGATTAGATTTGGTTAAGCCCGGATAGGTTTACCTGTCTTATGTTCACGTTTTCAGAACATGGATAACTATGCTTCTCATAAAATATGTTGTGCATCTCCATACCAGACTTTTTAGTTATGTAAATATCATGTTCTTTCGTTTCAACATTAATATTCCTAGTTGATTAAATATATTCTTGGTTTTGACGCGTCATCTTAAAATTTGAATAATCACATTACACCATATAAATGTCACAGGCTAAAATTATGGGCATTTATATATGCATATATATATGTATATATATATATATATATACATATGTATATATGTGTGTATACACTATAGCGTACATATTTGAGAGTACGTAATGACCTATGTAAATAAAATATAATAAATACAAAAAGTACCCAATGTTATGACTAACATAGCAAGTTAAAAATAATTATTATTATAGTCACTCTCTGCTTCTGTCTCTGTATGTCTGTCTGTATGTCTGTCTGACTGTCTGTCTGTCTGTCTCTCTCTCTCTCTACATATATATATATAAATATAGATAGATAGATAGATAGATGAGAGATCCTTTTTTTCTGCCTGAGAAACGCTCGCTATCAAGCTTTATTTTCTTGTAGATTTGAAACTTAATATAAAATGGATTGCGGCGTGTAGAACTTTTGATTTAGTTTTCAGCCGGTAAAAATAGCTGCTAAGAAGTCAACATTGAAAGAAATAGAGTCGGAGATGCACGGATCGACTAAAATTGTGATTGTACACATGCGCAATTATGCATTTATACGTTAAACCCGGTTCATTATAACTATTTCTGCAGGTAGCCCAAACTGAAATGCCTAGAGGTGGAGCGATACATGTGCCAGGACATATGTAATCGATTACATGGAAACCAACTCCAGGCAGTATAGAAAACGCCTCATTCTCTTCCCTTTTCACATTCGGTTTTTACTTCGTTTATTTTTCATGTCCTGCCACCTAATATACGTAGTCGTTCTGACATAATTTAAGTAACGAAAGCAACCTTCATTATGACTGATAGAAAGAACTTTCCGGTTTCATACAGTCAACACACATCTCTACACACATAATATAGAGTTTATTAATTTTAAGAAAAAGCCGGCCAGAATATTTTCTTTTTGTTTTTTCTATATTTTTTCATTCTGTTTTCGTTTCATGAAAATACTGGCCTAGAGTACTACCGAAGCTTTATTGTCACCTGACAATGTATTTTTATACGTAAACAGTAGATATATTGTAGCAACTGATGGCAATTTTGTTTACGTAAATTGAATAAAATAATATGCTGCCTTTTTATTGAGCGCGGTCAAAAACGTCGTTGAAATTTAATGGTTTTTACTGTTGGATATTTTTACCTGAGATATATATATATATATATATATATATATATATATATATATATATATATATATATATATATATATTAGTGGCCTGGCAAGTTAGACAACTTAAGCAGCAAAACTGAAGACAAATGTGGGCATATTTTATAGGTTTGAAAATGTAAGTTCTATTTAACCAATTCCCATAAAATTTTAACCATAGAATTCTAATATGATCTTCATAAAGCCTCGAAATTTTAATGAAGTTTCATCGCAGAACACCAAAGATATGAGAATTTCAATATTCAATTCGGCTACAAGTGTATATATATATATATATATATATATATATATATATATATATATATATATATATATACCACTTTTTGGGGCAGTTTTATAAGTTCCAAATCTTTAGGAATGTAATGACTTGAACTGCGTAGTGGGGTCTCTGTGATATTTACCTTTAATGTCGCACATTAAGGAGTTAGACACTTTTTTTAGTTATAAATGTTTCAGTCATAGTCAGTTGTTTTCCTAGTTTTGTATATGAATTACAAAATATATGATATTCCCCCAAAACTCCTGAATTTGATGGGGGAAGACTGGAACGTGCTGCTTTGGTTTTTATACATAAAATAAATTTCACAGTGTATAATGTCTATTTGATAATAGAGATATTCATAATCGTACCCTGTTTCCAAAAGATGGGGATATATAAAATATAAGAAATATTTGGATTAAAGTCTCTCGTTGCTGTTGCTTTTACTTCAGATCATTTGAAACCAAAGGAGTAAGTTTTAGTCTCCCAGTCTCCCCTTCATCAAGGCCAGGGGTTCGGGGTATATATATATATATATATATATATATATATATATATATATATATATATATATATATATATATATATATATATATTCAGTGCTTCTTCAAAAGCAGAGGTATCGATGGACGCTCGAAATATATAGTATGACTTTTGAATAACAGTATTTGCTCTGATATACATTATTTAGATTTCGGAACATTTATCATATATAAAGAAAACATTATAACGCAAACACGTATAATATCATAGTGCCAGATGATAAGTAGACCGGTGGATGTATTTAGTATACGTATTATTTATGTATACAAATATTATTGGCTACATTTTAGGCTGAACATTTTAACCCCATTTTTTAATGACAAATTTGCCGGTAGTGCCCAATCCTACAGGTAAATACGTTTATGAAAGTAACGATTATTGACAGTTGAATTTGATCAATTTTGATTTCTGGCTTTCATTATTTTTATTATATCTGCATTGTTTTCGAACTCACGCAATGTCCAGTGGTATGTTCCGACTAATTTATTCTAGTTCAGGAGAAGATGAATGATAGTTTCAAGCTATACATATGATTATGTGCCATTGAAATGTCTTATGTGTAAATAAATTATGGTATTCTTAATCATTTTGGTTTAAAACTTAGTGAACACTATTTATTTCTGTTGTTCGCACTTTGAAATAGTTCCATATCGTGATATCTAGACACGCACACACATACACATGCACACACACACACATACGCACACACACGCACACACACACACACACACACACATATATATATATATATATATATATATATATATATATATATATATATATACAATTCGTATGAGTAAACAGCTTCGCAAACGCATACAACCTTTCAAATAGCATTTTTCACGCGACAGTTCAAAATAACACTTTCTGGGATATATTGCGCTTGTGTTTGAAATAGATTGATGTTTGGTTTGTCAAACATATTATTCAAATAGTATTTGTTGATTTGTCAAGGATTGTTTGATATGCAATTTTGTGATTACGTCATATATCCATTTCAAACAGCAGTGTATTAGTCTGTGATACATCAATAGTAAATACCATTTTTGTTGGTCTATTTTAATATTTTCGATGATATATTTACCATAAGTTTTTTAAAAAGTCTCCTTGTCTGTCACACGTACATTCGCAATATTATTATTCTTATCTCTCGTACGCCAGTTTAAAGTAGCATTTCAGTTCGACCGTCGCATACCAGTTTGAAATAAATTATTTCCATCATTTTATTTGCGTATTAAATTGATGTCTTCTATTTTAAATGCATTCAAACATATTTAAAAAGGAATCTGTCTGTCGGTCATTCAGGCTCAGTTTTGAAATACCATATCCTTCTTCTGTCACGCTTAAATCTAGTTTCTCAGTCACAGTATAATTTTCAGCAGTCTAACGATGTACTGTTACTGGACGCATCTTAATGGTTCCCGTTTTTCTTATTGTTCTTTTAACGTATTCGTATTTCGCCATATTCCGTATGTTTGTCCCCATTATTTCCTCATTTCTTATCACTGTCTCTCCTAAACACATGAGACCGTTTTTCATGTAGACTTACAAGATGACAACCATCACCCAATCCTTAAAAACTCAACCCTTCATCTACCTCTCCCCTTCCAAACGGCCCACTTTCTACCTAAAAGAAACGCATCTGTTTTTCGCATTGGCTGCCACTTGTAATAACTCTATCTCGAAGACAAGGGAGGGCGGAATGGTAACTCTTTGCAAGAACACAAGAGACTGTTTAGAACTTCTAGGCACTTGATAATGGAAAACCACTCGAAGATTGTCCCCTTTTGTATAAAAGCGGCATTCGCATTTTCGAAAATTGCAATGGCGAATTTTCTAATGATCCCCACCCGTCAAGAAAGAAACCGACATTGTTATAGCAACCATGACGTCTTTGTTTGCTTTGGAGATTTTTAGATACTTATAGACACTTTCTCAGTTTAAATCCGTCAGTGATGAGGTCATGCTTATGGAGTTCAATCTAAAACATAAATAAAGTATGAAACAATGTCTACTTCAAACTGTAAAAATGGCATATGAGTATGTGATTGTCTGATACAAGGACACTATTTACGATGTGTACGAATAGTGTTACTAATGTCCCTTACGTTGCAAGAAATACAATTTGGAAATTTAATTATAATATAAATACAGTGTAAAGATCGAATCCCTCGTCGCCAGTGTTGTAACCTTGCAAGCCAGTAATAATCAAGACAAATAAATAATAATAAGTATATTAGTAAGAGTATGTTACGTCATTACTCTGGAAGCCATGACTGCAACGGATTGCTACCTAATAACCTGTTAAATTTAGCTATATTTATAGCGTCTAGGTAAGTTCATTATCCCTGAAATGGATAATTAGCTAACTCCATTACAATATCATAATACACTATGAGATGATTAATGGGCAATGTTCCGTATGTCAATTGTTTACTTTTGAGGAGTCGATAGTTGATTGGTTATTTTTATGATATGAAAGTGAAGCAAGTTGCTGTCCGAATTTGGTGTAAGTTAGAACGCCATATAAGATTTTGATTATTATTGGACCTTTAATGATGTCCATATAGAAATGATGTAGCAAAAAGCAGCCCGATATAAAGAAAATGCACTAACTTGATTATAGCACTTAATAGATTGCATTACATCAACAGAAGACCGAACTAGTTGCACATCGTCAAAACTATTTTCAGGAATACGAACAATGTGTGCCGTGTGTTCTTTTCCAAGTGTATTCTTTTAGCACTGTCATGAAGTTTATTCATTATTAATAAGAAATGGTATTCTTTTAATAATTTTAAAGAATTAAAAACGTATTGTCGCATCCTCACATTTTTATTCGCTTATTGCAGAATGAGATATCAGGTGTATTAGTCCTCTGCAAGATGTTTTTTCTCTTACAATATTGTTTAAATTATAAATTGGGCGAGGCGTTCAGGAACATACGCTACTGCAGTTCATTTCCTTACCGCCCACTTCTACTATTATTGATAAAGATTTCAATATATCCTCTTATTTACAAATTTGCGCAACTTGCCCCACCAACAGTGAGATTAAAAGGCCCACATTTCTGTACACGATAGAAGAAAATCGCATTTCTAATATAATAAAACATTCATCTTATATGGATTTTTTTAGACTACTGTTTTCATCCCGGTGGTTGCTTTCCCAATGTTTTGGTAGATATAACCTTCGGTCTTCTTCAGATGTATCTTCGCGGGATACTTTCTGAGGAGTTCTGGAATCTTACGGTTGAACACTAGAATCTGCAGGGAATGTTATTTGATCCACCAGGGTAGCATGCCCTCGTTTCGTCAGCTATGGTTGGGTAGAAGTCCTAAGTAATTTACACTGTGTCAAACCTTTAACTTTAACACAAGTGTGTATCTTACTACTGGATTGAGCCAACTACTTTATCCACTACGCCACGAGTATTTGCGGAAAATTATTTCAAGAACTTTCAGAGCTATAAAACTATTTTACTTTGGAGATATATATTCTTAGTACAGATCACTAGACATCACTATTTATTGCTACACATTATTACTGCATAAATTATATTTAATATTAATTGATCCTTAAATTCGTTTTCATCATTTGTAAATTAAAGTAAATTTCAACCTATTATTCCATCGTCGACCGATTTATTTAGAGACTGGCAGGATTGTATCGTTAAACATCTTAATCGTTTCCTTTAAATTTGTTTGCAAGTGACACGCACACATATATATTTTTCTTTTACATTTTTTATTTCTATCTTTATTTTCTTTTTCTTTATTTTGATTCTATATAATATTTGTTATTGTTTTTACTTTTTATTTATATTCTATATTTACTTAAAAATTGTTTTTTTTTTATTAAAATCTAATAAGTTTTATTAAGCGATTTTAACCCCGAGTGCTGTGTGATTTTTCTAGTTCTATTTTATTTTATTTTTATTTTTATTAAGGAAAACACATCACATTTATTTGCAAGCAGCTGTTCTCCAAGCTGTGTGTTAGCAAGAAAGGAAACAATCGAATCTCAAAGTGCAATGAAATGCTCAAGACAATTCCCCTTTGATAGCCATCTAACCTCTGTATGTAATACAAGCCGCTCGAACTCTTTTCCATTTTGCTTACATAATTCTTGAAAAAAGTGATCTCTGAGAGAATTTGATTTAATATGGTTAACTACTTGTATTACGACAGTAAGGGCATCATGCAGACGTGCACTCATTTTTTTGTAAGTAAGTGTTGCTGGTATATCACGCAGTGAATACAAAATACTTGCAGGACAGCTTTTTTAAATGTGCAATAAAACCTTTGTATCTGCCTGCCATCGAAGGTGCACCATCAGTAGCACAAGCGATTATATTTTTGAGTGGAATGTTGTTTTCCTGGAAATAAGTAACAACTTCAGCAAAAATTGTTTCATCTTTTGTGTCCGTCACAAGACTTCTAGCAAAAAGCATTTCCTCTTTGGGCCCTTTATCACTGTTAAATCTAACATATGCTAATAAAATGGCCTCATTATCTCTTAAAGTGAATTCATCAAGTTCAAGGGCAAACTGTTTCACTTGCAAATGAGCTATCAATTGTTTTTCTACATACTCTGCCATTTCATCAATGTATCGTGACACAGAAGAGCTGCTTAAAGGGATGGAATTAATAATTTCACTGGCATTTTGTTTTATAACTGGCGAAATCATAACAGACACTGCTGGTAGAATTACTGTTTCACCAACATTATGGGTTTTTCCTGCCTTTGCTATTATTTTGCTAATTTCATATTTCATGCCAGTAAACCATCACTCATTTTACTCACTTTGTTATTAAACATTTGAGACAGTGTTTTTCAAGCTTAGAAATAATCACAAAGTTTTTTAAAAGTATTCTACTGGTTTATCTTTCTTTCCTGTGTGTGTTTTTTCTCTAGATGGATTTTTAGCTTAGAAGGTTTAAAGCTATCATTTGAAAGTACATGTATGTATATGAGGCACATTGGTTTCGATTTATTATTATTATGTGGTGCTGGAATAAATTCGTAAGACAAATATTCAACGGAGTACTGTTAGTAATTCTTTTTACTTGGATTAGCCATGGTTTGCCTAAAAACATATATATATATATATATATATATATATAATTATTGCAACGTCTTGTCAGACGAGTGCCACTCCCTCAGGCACTGGAAGTCCATGAGCCGAAAATGACTTTAGACCTGCCGGCGAAATTCACACGCTCAAGCAAACATGACACTGAGGACGGTCACTGGTATACATACATATATATATAAATGCACGTATACATAAATATATACACATACATACACATACACACATACATATAACCCACATATATGCATACATACATACATACACAATACATAATACACATGCATACACATATATATACATACATAAACATACACCAGTTGGTCATTGGCATATATATATAAACGCAAATATACATATATATACATACACACATATCTGTAAACATACACACATATATACATATATACATACACGCATATACATACATATACACATACGTACACATATGCACATATATAAATGCATACACTTACCTACATATACATACACATACATAAATATGCACTCATACACATGCACTTACATGCACATACATACGTACACATATACATATGCATACATACACATACACATATACATGCATACATATACATACACACATGCACATATACACATACACATGCATATATACACATACACACAAACAATATATATATATACGTATATACATACATACGCAAACATATATACATACATATATACATACATATACACATACATATACACACATATAAATACACATGTACATAAACATACATACACCTATGCATACATATATACATAGATATATATAATGATGGCAGATAAAGTATTACATGCTTTCAGCAGTTCAGGCCTACACGCGTCACAACTTTTCCATCGCCACAGGACAATTTTATTATAGACAAATGCCTGGGGTAGTATCTATACAAAGGTGAGTTTTAGCTTTGTACAACAGCTAAATCTCTCTCTTGGTTCAAAATGTTGACATCCAGCAATAAGCAAGAGCAAGATAGCCAGCAACAAGTCAAACTGCAGACCAGCTTAATGCAGGTACTGGTCTCCCGCTTTATGTTTTTTTAAAATCAGATTTGCTTCTTCTAAAGGGGTTGCCTTCACCACGGCTTACGGGAGTCCTCTCCACCCCACATACAAATAGAAATAAACACATGCGTACATACAGATGTACACCAACATACGTATGTATGTGCACACACGTGCAAACATAATCACGTACAGGCACATGTACGCATATACATAAATGCGTATACATACGTACACACACATATACATGTAAAATACACATGAAGGAACATTCCAAAAGTCATAAATAATAAGTGATCAGCGACTTGACCGTTTTTGTCCCTTTTCCTTCCTGAACCTTTTCTTCTCTTTTTTTAAACTAGTAAATTAGTAAAGTTTTTTTTAGAATTACACTTCTGCAGTACATGATGATGATGTTGACAAATTCACACATAATTTTCCAAATACATCAACGTACGAAACGAATAGAAAAGACACTAGTTTTTTTGTTTAAGTAAACAGTTTGTTTTGGACTCACACTTCTGCAGTACATGATAATGATGTTGACAAATTCACACATAATTTTCCAAATAAATCAACGTAGGAAACGACGATAACACAATCCAACTAAAATGAATTGAGAAAGCGTGGTACAATGGGGAAAGAGGTTATTTTTAATGCATCTTAAACCAAGCTTCTCTCTTTACATCATCAGCATTCTGATCCCCATCTGGCATCAACTGAAATGAATGCCTCTCGTCTTGGGGAGGCTTCAAGTTTTGACAAGCTTCTGGGCTTGACCTTTACTCCTGATCTTAAATAGAACACGTACATCAAATCTGTTGTCAAAGCCGCTGGAAAAATGGTGGGATCCTTCTATCGATCCAGTAGATATCTCATTATTGATGCAATTCTCTGTCTATATAAGAGACAGGTACGTCCAAGGATGGAGTACTGTTGCCACATCTGGTCAGGAGCTGCTAGAAAAGGACTTTTCCTGGTTTGATAGAGTTCAAAATAGACTTCGTAGCCCCGTAGGAGATGTCTTTTTCTCTTCGCTGCAACCTCTATCTCACAGAAGAGATGTTGCGAGTTTGTCTCTGCTTTATCGTTATTTTTATGGAAAATGTTTGACTGAGCTTCAATTTATGGTACCCCCCTCGCCAAACTTCCATGAGAAACACTCGTCAAGATGAAAACACTATCAATAATTCCCCCACTCTTTATCTGTGCCTAAACCTAAACGTAGATTCCATGAACAAAGCTTCTTTCTTAGAACTGCACGCCTGTGGAATTGTCTTCCGTTTTCCCGCTTTCCAACTGACTACAATATGGTTGTCTTCAAGTCCATCGTAAACAAGTTCTTGATGGGCCGTTCCACTTAACAAATTTACCGAATTTCCATTACTAACGATTACTATATTGTCCAATAGACTACTGTACACTCTTAACCCTTATCCTAGAGCGGTCTCTGGGCCTTGATAAGTAGTTATGTCTATATAAAAAAAGAAGAGAAGTTAGTTTTATTTAGTAGCGAGTCACAACATTGCAACGATCAAATAGCAATCGGAAAGAAATGGTAATGAGTGTATCAAGTCGTCAACCACTGGGGATCAGTATCGTTGGTTGAAACTGTGCAGCATGTGATTATTTCAGAAGACGACTCCAGAAGAACTTGTTTACATTGCACTCTAAAACGACTATGGGTAGTCGACTGGAAAGCAGCCCCACTGCATTAAGAAAGCCCTTTGAAAGCTTACTTCAATTCTAGTTTAGGATTATGTTGATTGTGCTAGAGATGATGACGTGAAATTGATGGAAAGCAGCGAGTGAAAGGAGGACGTGATTTCTTATACTACCGAGTTACCGCTTGTCAAGACGAAAATGCCACTCGAGGATAAAAGTTATCGTGTTTGTCAGGTGCACGGTGAGGCAACAATTTTGGGAGAACGATGGTTTATACAGTGGGAAAATTGGTTATTTCTGAGAGCGGCTCAACAAGAACTTGTTAACGTTTGGACGGGAAACAGTCCAGGCTGTAGTAAGTTGGTTATTCATTGGAGTGAAGAATGCTAGAATCAAGCCAGATTTATTCTAACTCAAACTTCAATGGTTATTATCAGTGAGAAACAACTTATGATGACTTCTGTGTTAGTAGTGTGTAAATAATTTGTTTTTCTTTTAAAGTAGTTATGTCTATAGCAATAATCAGATGAGGCCGGGTTTGTCAAACATAACTGGTTGTTTAATATCTTTTACGAAGGTATAATGATAATTTGTGTCGCTGAAACCATACATATCGCTGCCAGCGACCAAAATACCCAATATAAATCATTATTTTATCTGATTATTCCCGTCTTGACCTGCCTTTAATGTTAACATATATTTATAATACTATGTTTCCTACATTTAAGACCGGGTATAATTTTCAATTTGTTTAACTGAGGTCGTAATCTACGTAAAATAAATGTAAACTACTCTAGGAAATATGGCAATACATCATCAGATGCGTAATTAAATTCTATTAGACATCATTTTTACTTCATGTAAAATATACTTAGCTAAATAAGTACGATTTCACAGTAAGAAAACAAGAATTATAACACATTTTTGAATTTTTTATGGGGATTGATTATTGGTATTATTTTGGACTACTGTTCTCATCTGGAATCTTATTTTCACAGCGTTTCTATCTTTGTACCCCCGACTTCCTTCAAGGGCTCTTGAGCGAAATGGACAAGATACTTGGTAAACTTAAGTTTTTAGTTACATGCTTTTACCGTTGAACGTTCACCTCCCAACAGAGACCGTACTAAGAATACAATTACGAATTTGTGAAGACGTACAGAGCATAGCTTACGAAACAAGAGCAAGCAACCTCTGCAGATTTAATTAAGAGTTCCGTTCGAAATTTTGTGCAGATTCGACAGAAATATTCCCGAGTTCGACAGAAAGATTTCCGAGTTCGTTAACATATCCATGAATTATATCAGGGTTACATCGATCAATATATTCTGAAATAAAACTCAAGATAAAAACACTTGTCAGATGTATCTAATTACTACGGATTTCTAGCACCATTTGAATCTTGTTGTTTGTTTTACTATAGGTAAACACAACATATACTCATGAGGAACGATACAAATGTATAAAGTTTACGGATTTTTGTATTACAACTGAAGAAATCTTAAATCACTTTTTTTTTAAGTAACCCTCATATAGGAGATAATCTCTATTAATCTAAAAAAGACGAACCCTATAGGTATAAGGAAAAAAGCAGTCAAAAGAACAAGCTGCTAAAACAGAAATATATATTATAATGAGATAGAGCTGAACTAAAAATAAAGGTAGCGAGAAATAAATCAGACAATTTTCATTAATATTCTAAAAACGTCTTCGGACATATATTTTATTATGATTACTTCCAATCTGAAAATGTAATCTTGCATTTTTGTCTATTACAAACTAACAATACAAATGTGATGAAAGAGCAGACAAGGAAAATTAAATTCAAATTAAAATACACACTGAAAAATGAAGAGAAAAAATATACTAGTGTCCTGCTTCTGGTAAGATAACATCACTAATGAAACCAGTTGATTTGGTCAGAGTAATAGCTTACTGAGCAATTAGGCAGTAGCTGAGCGTGAAACATTAGTAAGTGCAGTAATTAATATGAAGTAAACGAACGCACAGTATAAATATGAAATATTGATTAAATATTTCTTCTGTTTTTTTTTTTACTTGTAATGGGGGTATTGGCGAATGAGTACTATGTTGGATGGGTATAATTACGATTACCCCCCTGTTTGAAATTTGTTAGAGGAAATAGAAAAAGAAAAGATTTTTATAGAAACTGATTATCGTGTTTAGATAAATAAAAATTAGTAAAATTCGGTCTTAATCGGTGACGGAGCAAATGTTTATATGCGCAGTTTAGTTATGAGGCTATACTCGTAAACTATTACTTATACTATTACATGTAAATTTATCATGTCATTGGCAACTCCATAGATAAACTAGATAATTTAAGCAAGGAGTAGTATCTGGTCTGATTTTAACCTTTATCTATTCTGTCCTCGGCACGGAAAATAGAGAACATTCTATACATTTTCCAGTTTAAAATGGAAATAGTTCAGTTCAAAATGGGAAAAGTTCAGTTCTAAATAAGAAATTTAAAATAAAGTTATAAATATCTTTGGTGCTACAACCAGGTATTGATTTGTTAAAAAAAATTTTTTAGCGTAATGGTTAGGTCAACTGAACACCGAAGTACGTAAGCACGTATCTTGGAGGTATATGAGCTGGATGGAAATTGGAAAGCCCTAGCGGAAAATCTTTCTATTCCGAAAACCACCCTCTATCGCTGGATTAGTAAAGGAACTCAACCTGATACAAGAGGAGGGCTTAGAAATTTTAATGTCAAACAGGTGCATTTGGATGTTATTCAAGCACTAGTGAATGAAAAATTCTAGGATCACATTAAATGTGATCTGTGAAAGAATTGAAGCCCTGTTTTGGTTTAAATTGTCCAAATCTACAGTAGCGAAGCATCTAGATATGATGATTTATACGTTTGAAACTGTAAGATTGATGCCCGAGAAGGATAATTCAATTGAGAATAAAAATAAACGTAGTTTATTTTTATTCTCAATTGAATTACCAATCAAATGGAAAACCCATTTTATTTATGGATGAAAGGAACTTTAATGTTCATATCTCCAGGGGAGATGGGCGTTCACAAAAGGGTAGGCGATGTAACGTAGATTCAGCCGGTACTCAGGGTGCCAATATTCACGTTATTGGATATATTTGTCCCCATGGCCGCGTGTACCATGACATTCAAAGAGTATTTTTTCGGAAGGAAAGCGTGCAGCCTTGGATTTGAGAATATTGGAGAACTGCAAAGAGACAAGATTGGCGGTCCAGTTGTGAGGGTTGTTGACAATGCCTCGTGTCACTCAAATGCCTCATGTCACTCAAATGCCTCATGTCACTCAAATGCCTCGTGTCACTCAAATGCCTCATGTCACTCAAATACCTCGTGTCACTCGAATGCCTCGTGTCACTCGAATGCCTCGTGTCACTCAAATGCCTCATGTCACTCAAATGCCTCGTGTCACTCAAATGCCTCATGTCACTCAAATGCCTCATGTCACTCAAATACCTCGTGTCACTCGAATGCCTCGTGTCACTCGAATGCCTCGTGTCACTCGAATGCCTCATGTCACTCAAATGCCTCGTGTCACTCAAATGCCTCATGTCACTCAAATACCTCGTGTCACTCAAATGCCTCATGTCACTCAAATGCCTCGTGTCACTCAAATGCCTCGTGTCACTCAAATGCCTCATGTCACTCAAATTCCTCGTGTCACTCAAATGCCTCGTGTCACTCAAATTCCTCGTGTCACTCAAATGCCTCGTGTCACTCAAATGTCTCATGTCACTCAAATACCTCATGTCACTTAAATGCCTCGTGTCACTCAAATGCCTCGTGTCACTCAAATGCCTCGTGTCACTCAAATGCCTCATGTCACTCAAATGCCTTATGTCACTCAAATGTCTCATGTCACTCAAATGCCTCGTGTCACTCAAACATTGAAGAACGTTTTTAGTGAAGAAAAATTTCTAGGATGTGAAGTGGTTAGGTTGGGACCATACATCCAATGTTTAATCGAACTGAACAAGTATGGTCTTTAATCAAAACTTACGTCAAGCAAGAATTGGCTGTTAAAATTGTGAGTATTCTTGCAATGGAGAAAAGAGATGGCTTGTCAATGACTGAACAAAGGGAAAGAGCTTTGATATCAGAAGTATGCAATAGTTTCATAGTTGGAATTCAATCTAAAATCCGTGCAGCTGTAGCATTAGATGTTGTGTTCTAATAAATGACTTGAAGAAGTTTTTTATATTATAAAATGTTAACACTTTTATTGCTAAAATAATTTATAAAATATTTTTAATATTTATACTTGTAATAATTCTTCCATTTTGAACTGAACTATTCCCATTTTGAACTAAAATACACCCTTTTTTACATAGGCATCACCACTTATCAAGGCGAAGAGGCCACTCGCGGATAAGGGTTATAGAGTGTAAAGTAGAAATTGGACAATATAGTAATCGTTAGTAATGGAATTTCGGTAAATTTGTTTACTCATATTGAACGGCCCATCAAAAACTTGTTTACGTTAGACGTGAAGACAACCATATTGTAATCAGCTGGAAAGCAGCAAAACGGAGGACAATTCCAGAGGCATGCAGTTCTGAGAAAGAAGCTTTGCTCATGGAATCTACGTTTAGGTTTAGGCACAGATAAAGAGTGAGAGAAATTAGTGATAGTGTTTTCTGCTAGACGGGTGTTTCTTGTGAAAGTTTAGCTAGGGGGCATAGATTGGAGCTCAGCCGAGCACTTGCCATGAAAATAACGATAAAGCAGAGACAAACACGCAATAACTCTTCTGTGAGAAAGAGGTTGCAGGGAACAGAAAAGGACATCTCCTCCGAAGGTACGAAGTCTATTTTGAACTCTATCAAGCAGGTTAAGTCCTTTCTAGCAGCTCCTGCCCAAATGTGGCAAGAGTACTCCATCCTAGGACGTACCCGGCTCTTATATAGATAGAGACTTGCATCAGCAGTGAGATATCTACTGGATCGATAGAAGGATCCCACCATTTTTCCAGCGGCCTTGGCAACGGATTTAATGTATATGTTCCATTTAAGATCAAGAGTAAAGGTCAAGCCCAGAAGCTTGTCAAAACTTGAGGCCTCCCCAAGACGAGAGCCATTCATTTCAATTGATGCCAGATGGAGATCAGAGCGTTGATGATGTAAAGATAAAAGCTTGGTTTTAAATGCATTAAAAGTAACAAGCCACTCCTTTCCCCATTGGTCCACTTGCTCAATATCATAGGAGAGAGAGTCAGAGAGAACTTGGTCGTTTACGGTCTTAGATGTGCTACCATAGATAGTAGTGTCATCAGCATAGATGTCTATTAATGATCGAAGGATGTGATTTGGAAGACCATTAATGTAGATCAGGAAGAGATTTGTGCCCAGAAGTGACCTCTAAGGGACTTCAGAATTACTACTGAGAGCTTCTAATTTCTGCCCATCAACCACTACTCTCATGAACATATCAGAGAGAAATGATTTAATAATTGAGAAGACATTTCCAGCTATAGCGTAGCTGGAAATCTTGTTAAGTAGACCTTTATGCCATACTCTATCAAAGCCTTTGATATGTCAAGAGCAATTACCTTAGAAAGGTAGCCTCCGTCGAGAAATTCGCTAATGCTATGAGATATAACTGTAAGCACATCTACTGTAGATCTAGCAGAACGAAAACCATATTGCGTGTCACTAAGAAGGTTATTTTTGCTGAGAGTGTTAATTACTTCTATATTTAACACAGATTCCAGCAACTTACCCATGACGCACAGAAGACTTATTGGCCTGTACTGAGAGGGAGATGAGCGATCACCTGAATTCTTAAATACAGGGCATACTGATGAGATTTTCCATGATGATAGGAAGCCATTCTCCTTAAGACAACGTTTAAACAGTTTTATAAGTATGGTCGCAAGTTCTAGTTGAAGTCTTTTGAGTACTATAATTGGAATACCGTCAGGTTCGGTTGCTTTACTGGAATGAAGGTTGTTGATTAGCTTGGCAACATCACGTACAGATATTTGTCTATCACATAGCGTGTTTTCTGATACAGGAGGACATATGGGAGGTTGGCGGCCTTGGTCGCATAGGGTAGAATTAGCTGCAAAATTCTTGGCTGATGCTGACGAGATTAACTCAGGTCTATTGATGATATTTGGGATAGAGCACATGCTTCTGTTCAGAATCTTGTTTGCTATTTGCCAAAACTGGTGGGAGCCAAGCCGCTGCTCAGTCTCTTTGGATTTAACGAACTGAGCATACAACTCTCTTGCATTCTTTATTACTCTTTTGGCATTCTTTATTACTCTTTTTCTCAGATATGCTTTTAAAGATAGTAACTCCGCTGTTGTGGGGGCGATAGAGAGTAAATATAAATGCAGTACTGTGAGCAAGTGCAACCCGGAAGCACATATAGAGTAAGGTAGGAACTTCTATGGAGATGTCCCTACCACATTGAAAGCCATCTTTTATATAGGTACATATTCCATGCCCATGGCGATCTTAGTGGTCAGATTTGGAAGTTAACTTAGAGTATTATTTAATTACGAACTCATCTAGGGAAATAGTCTGTCCAATGTAAGTTTCGATGGTGATGAATTTTATCCACATTTAAGACCGACCTCGTGAGGAAGCAAGTAAATAATAACTAGACATGTGTTTGCTCACTTGTCATGACTCAACGCTAGAGAAGCGAAGAAAGAACAAAAGGCCGACGAGAGACTCGGCGACAGTTCATCTAGTTCTTTAAAAACCTTCATTTTTTTTAACTGTTGAATTAACGTTCTTTTCCGTTCTCCTACTTCTTTCTCTCCCTACCACCTCATGCTCTCCTTTCCTATTATGCACAACTTTTCCCATAAGTATTTTTCCAACAAACAACTGATTTTCATGCGCCTCCAACATCCACATTTCTCTTTTCTGCTTTGTTTTTTTGTTGTTGTTTTGTTTTGTTTTTATTTTCATTCATTTCTCCGTCTACTTTTTAGTACTACTGAACGTCTAGTTCGTCTTTTAATTATATTCGTTTAACGTGTTCTTTATTTTTCCTGGCTTTTTATTATAGTTTTCTTTCACACTTCCCCACGTTTCATTTTTGTCACGTTTCTCTTCCTTTTCTCTATATTTCTTTTTTTTCTGCGCTTTTTTTTAAATATTTTCTCTTGCTTTTAATGTGTATGTTCTTCTTCTTCTTCTTCTTCTTGTGATTATTATTATTATTATTATTATTATCTTTGTTCTCCTTTCCTTTCTTATTTATATTCACCTTCTTTTTTCCTTTTCTTCTTTTCCTTTTTTTGCTGGCTCGCTTATCAAATGACAGCCGTTTTTCTTTTTTCACCTTATTTGGGTTTTCCCCTTCTTTTCATCATTTTACCCCTCATTTCTTGTTGTTGTTGTTCTCCTTCTTCTTCTTCTTCTTCTTCTTATTATTATTATTATTATTATTATTATTATTATTATTATAAATCTACTTCATTTTATTATTATTAAAGTTATGGTTCTAATGTTATTATTATCTATATATTAATAGGATAACATGCGTGTGTTATTTATTTTGTGTGTCACGCTTACATCTGAGTGACTGTCGTTTAATTTTTATGGACTTCCATTTCTTTTTATAAATAATTTTATCAAGAATTCTTCATAAGTGTTGTTTTGGTTTCGATTATAGTTGATGGCGCTTCAGTAATCTATTTCTTATGTATTTTCGACTGATTTTCTTTCTCTTGAACTCATAATAAAGACAAAATTCAAACATTCAACAAATCTCAATTTTTCACAGAAGCGGACCTATCAGACTTGATGCTTTTCGCAGTATTTTTTTTTTTTTTTCCTTTTTCAAAGTTCCCTTTAGGATACAATCCAAGGATGCATTTCTTGTGTATTTTGGACTGTTTTTCTTTCTTTTTGATACATAATTGCGACAAAATTCAAACATTGAAAAAATCTCAATTTTTCACATACGCGGACATATCAGATTTGATTGTTTTCGCCGTAGTTTTTCTGCTTTTTACAAAGTTTCCGTGAGAATACAAGGCAAGGATGCATTTCTTATGTATTTTTGACTGGTTTTCTTTCTCTTGAACTCATAATAAAGACACAATTAAAACATTGAAAAAATTCCAATATTTCACAGACAGTGACCTGCCAGATTTGATGGTTTTCGCAGTATTTTGTTTTTCCCCATATTACAAAGTTTCCTTTAGAATACAAGGCAACGATGCATTTCTTATGGTTTTCTTTCTCTTGAACATTTAATAAAGACAAAATTGAAATATTCAAAACATTTCAATTTTTAACATACGCGGACCTGTCAGATTTGATGGTTTCCGCAGTATTTTGTTTTTCTCCTTTTACAATATTTCCTTTAGAATACAAGGTAAGGATGTATTCTTCATAAGGTTTGGTTTTGGATGCGATTATCGCTGATTGCACTTAAGACACGTATTTTTTTATAAGTAATTTTAAAAAGAACTCCTGATTAGTGTCGGTTTCGGTTTCGATTATAGCTAAAGGAACTCAAGTTATATATATATATATATATATATATATATATATATATAGAGAGAGAGAGAGAGAGAGAGAGAGAGAGAGAGAGAGAGAGAGATGTTTTTATTTGCGATACTTTCTTGAATGAATTCAAGTATTTATACGAAAGTGCATTTTTACCTAAATGCTTGTTGGGAATAATTTTACCATTGACCAATCTGGTACCCCCTTAATGTGAAGCGGCATATATATTATTTTAAATATATAATATACATATATGTGTGTGTGTGTGTGTGTGTGTGTGTGTGTGTGTGTGTGTGCAGTCAGCACCAACTCTATTCAGGTTTTAACCGGCTTCTTCTCTGAAGGAGGAAGTTTTATCGGTGTATGAAATTCAATAGCGGTTCCCAGTAGCATGTATATCCCCGTTAGAGGAGATGACGACTTTAGGTTTTTGCACCTTTTTGCAGAGCGGTGTCCACGTACTGCTACATACACCACCTGGACTTCCATAATTGGTCAGTCATTTTAGTAATGACCAGGCTCAACGTTGCGTAACTTCGGTGATCTGACGGGAACCAGTGTGTCAATGCGATTATGCCGTATACATATATATATATATATATATATATAGTAATCCACATAGTACGGTTTCGCTGTATCAAACCTCATCAGTGCGGCTAGACAGGCACCTACCTCAAGCAAGGATCGAAACTATTACGACAGTCAAGGCTTCTCACCATAATGCTAAATGGCAGCTACTCTGCGGGTAGTGAATTATCGATGTTTTGACATCGTCCGAATACCTAAGCTCGATTAGTTTACACAAAGAGCATCGCTTAATATGCTCATTATATATCGTGGATCACTTCCAAAATGTTCAACTTAAGATATATATATATATATATATATATATATATATATATATATATATATATAGATAGATAGATAGATAGATAGATAGATGCTGAACATCTATAAAATGCTAACATCAATATACTATGTATGATTGAGTCCTTTGTGGATTTTTCATAGGCCCCCTAATTATTATTATTATTATTATTATTATTATTATTACTTTTTTATTATTATCATTTTTATTTTTTTGCATTATTATTATTATTAATAATGTTATTATTATTATTATTATTATTATTATTATTATTTCATTAGTATTATCATTTTGTTATTGTCATTATTTTTGTTATTATTATTACTTTTATGATTACAATTTACTATTATTATTATTATTATTTTTATTTTTAGTATTATTATTATGTTTATTATTTTATTTTTTATTATTATTATTTTATTTTTATTATTGTTATTTTATTATTATTATTATTATTATTATTATTTATTATTATTATTATTATTATTATTATCATTCTATTATTAGAAATATCGTTTTATTGTTATTTTTATTATTATTATCATTATATTGTTACGCTTATCGCTCCGTCCGTTATCATGCTGTGCATCCCTAAAAAAGAAAGTGGATATTCTAAATAAAGCTTGTCACCTTGAAATATAAAAAAATGGTGTCGCTGTTGAGACACAGCTAATAAAAATGATTTGTCTTTTTTTGCCTTTTGGCTAAGATCAAAGTGTAGTATCTGGTCTTCAGGCGCTACATTTCAATTTCTTCTCTCTCAGTGAAAGAGAAAACCTTTACGACTAAGACACTTTTTTCTCCGCGTTAAAAAACGACCCTGGTGTTTAAATCTGTCCCGTTGGGAGGCATTGTGAATAGGTGCTATGTTTAATGTAACAAAGTTTTAATATTAAAAAAGTAACTGGAAAAGGGTATTTCTGATTTAATTACAAAATGCCCTGGAAATGTCACTTCTGATTAATTATAAAATGTCCTGGAAAATGTCCGTTCTGATTTTTTTTGTTTACTTGCCTCCCTACAAGGGTGAAATTGGACATGAGATCGGTTTAAAATTTAGGGGGAAACCAGCTCCCCAAAGGGGCACTCTAGTCAATAACGAAAATAAAAATTGTATCAGTAATGAAAGATTTCTCCTCCGTTAACCAATACCAAAAAAGGGGGGATTTAAGTCATTGGAATGCTGAAACTGATACTACACTCAGAATTTCATGTTGAAGCAATGGTTGCCTAATTCCTAATTGTGTTAATGTTTTTATGTATTACTTTCGAAAAGTTGCTGAAAAGTCGGTCCCGGAAATGGTTGAAAAAGTTTACGCTTTATACATTACTTTATTTCATGTATATTTTCAACAGTGGGTTGGGAATTATAAGTTAGTTCCAGAATGGCTGAAACAGTTTACTGTTTAGACTTTACATTATTTCATGTATATTTTAGCAGTGGGTTTGGGATATAATGTCGGTCCCGGAAATGGCTGAAACAGTTTACTATTTAGACATTACATGTATATTTTTAGCAGTTGGTTTGGGATATAAAGTCAGTCCCGGTAATGGCTGAAACAGTTTACGATTAAAACATTACTTTATTTAATGTATATTTAAAACGGTGGGTTGAATGAGATAGGTGGAAAACATATAGTAGCAAAATACCGAGCGTCGCCCGAGATCGAATGAGATAGGTGAACGATATATATTAGCAGAATATGCGGCATCACCTGGGATTGGATAAGATAGGTGAAACATATATACTATGAGAATACCCAGAATTGATTGATTTGTTTGTAATGAAATAATCAGCCCAGGCACTATATCGAAGTTATTATTTAAGTAAGGGGGGGGCGACATAGTGGGTTAAAGTTATGAAAATTATTGTCGAAATTAGTAACATATCCAAAAATTATGACAAATGATGAAATGTGAGTTACTTGATTGTTGTGTTTGAAATGATATAATAAGCCCAGACAATATATTAAATATATTATATAAGTAGGAGGGAGAGGCATAATGTTGGTTTTTAATTCTAAAAATTATTGTCGAAATTAGTAACATATCAAGGATTATGAACAACAATTAAATGTGAGTTAATCGATTGTGTGTTTATAATAAAATAATCAGCCCAGAAAATATATAAAAGTAATTATTTTAGTAAGAGAGGGTGATAAGGATGGTTTAAATTATGAAAAATAATTGTCGAAAATAGTAACATATCTAAGAATTATGAAAAATGTAATAAGTTATTTAATGCATTAATGTGTTTACAATGAAATAATCATACCAGACAATATATCAAAGTTATTATTTTAGTAAGTGGAACGATGATATGGGTTAAAATGATAAAAATTTATTGTCGACATTAGTAACATATACAAGAATTATGGAAAATAACAAAATGTGAGTTAATTAATTGGTGTGTTTTTTTTTTACAAGGGTGTCACCACTTATCAAGGCCCAGAGGCCACTCAAGGATAAGGGTTAATAGGTATACATTAGTCATTGTGATTTTAGCATAGTAAACAGTGGGAATTTTGAAACTTGGATTACTTAGGGGGACGATTCAATTAGAACTTGTTCACATTGGACTTTTTCTTTTTTTTTTTTCATAGGTATCAACTCATTATCAAGGTCAAAGAGGCAACTCAAGGATAAGGGTTAAAGAGTGTACAGTAGAAATTGGACAATATAATAATCATTAGTAATGAAAATTTGTTAAATTTGATAACTTATATGGAACGGCTCATCAAGAACTTATTTACGTTAGACTTGAAGACAACCATATTGTAGTCAGCCGAAAAGCAGGAAAACGGAAGACAATTCCACAGGCGTGCAGTTCTAATAAAAAAGCTTTGTTCATGGAATCTACGTTTAGGTTTAGGCGCAAATAAAGAGTGGGGGGAATTATTGATAGTGTTTACAGCTAGACGAGTGTTTCTTGTGAAAGTTTTGCGAGGGGGGACCATAGATTGAAGCTCAGTCGAACACTTTCCATGAAAATTACGATACATCAGAGACAAACTCGCAACATCTCTTCTGTGAGATAGAGGTTGCAAGAAAGAGAAAAGGACATCTCCTACGAGGCTACGAAGTCTATTTTGAACTCTATCAAGGTAGGCCAAGTCCTTTCTAGCAGCTCCTGCCAGATGTTTGAAATGATATAATCATCCCAGATAATATATCAAAGTTATTATTTTAGTAGCGGGTGGTTGATAATGTGGGTTAAAATATCAAAAATAATTGTCGAAATGAGTAACATATCCAAGAATTAAGAAAAATGATGAAGTGTGAGTTAATTGATAGTTGTGTTTTTCATGACATAATCAGCCAGACAATATATCAAAGAAATTTTTTAGTAAGAGAGGGCAACGAGGATGGTTGAAATTATAAAAAAATTATTGTCGAAATTAGTAACATATCCGAGAATTACGAAATATGACGAAATGTGATTTAATTGATTGGTGTGTTTATAATAAAATAAT
>NC_136492.1:67662650-67680150 GCF_053919585.1 Euprymna scolopes
CAAAAATATTCAGTAGATAACGAAAAAAAGAGAGATGAAAATTTCAAAAGGAGTGTATAACTGGTTACGCTCAATAGTAGTCCTCGCTAGCGAAAGACTTTCTTATTGTTATTCTATTATTATTATTATTTAAAACATTTTTTGTCCTGCGCTTTCGCGCGATGGGTAATATAGTGGGTTTTTTTTATTTTTTTAAACGATAGTAATGTGTATGTCTCCGCCTCGGAGGACCGATGTTTTTCGTAGAAAGTCCCCCATTTTTTATTTGTACGTATTATTTATTTATTTATTATTTTTAAAAACAGTAATCTACGGACACGCGTGTTTCGGACCTTACTCCTCTTCAGTGTAGCTTGACTGTTGGTAGGATTCGAACCTTGGACCTTACATATTTCAATCCAGCGCCCTTATCCACTCCGCTACGTTGCCATAGACAATTTACTGCTTCGTTTTTATCGTTCATCTGTTTAAGTGGTTTTTGTTTTGATTTTTTAAACGATAGTAATGTTTACGTCTCCACCTCGGAGAACTGGTGTTTTTCTTAGAAAGTCGCCCATTTTTTATTTGGACGTATTATTTATTTATTTATTTATTATTTTTAAAAACAGTAATCTATATATATATATATATATATATATATGTGTGTGTGTGTGTGTGTGTGTGTGTGTGTGTGTGTGTGTGTGTGGTGGGGGTGTATAAAAGACAATAGTTTTATTAAAACAGCTTTCAACTGAACAGCTATTTGTTTTTTGACTTTTGGCTTAGCAAAAAGCGTTTTCTAATAATAGGAACTTTGATTTAGTTTTTCATAAAGAGATACCCTATAAAAGTCTTGGATTTTCGATATCTTCATGGCATTTTGAATCTTAATTTATTATTAAATGACATTTTGGTCTTCACATTAATCTATGCAAACCTCGGATTGCAAGTGATTGATTTAGGACCATATACAGTACAACGTAATTGGGTGCATTTAAAATTTAACTGACTTTTTGAACTGCCCTACACTTCATTCAACCCTCGAATTGCAGTCTCTTCTGTTGAAACCTTACGAAGTATTATATCATTAATTTATTGGTTAAATACTTACTTAAATAATTATTATTATTTATTTTTGTAATTTTCCTCACACACACACACACACATATATGTATTTATATATATGTATATATATATATATATATATATATATATATATATATATATATATTATGAATGAATAAAGGTAGGTATTATATTATGACTTTATAGAAAAAAGAAGAAAGCCGGTAGTCTTTTATGAAATTTTCAACGTTTCGTCCCCATTCTCGGGGGATATCTTCAGGAAACGATAGAGATGATTAAGGAATAAAGTATGATGAGCAGAAAGACTTTCGTATGCGAAGACATTTCTTCGTATTTGAAGGTATTCCTGCTTATCAAGATATATTTTGCTTTATTCCTCAATTATTCTCTATCGTTTCCCGAATAAGTCCCCGGAAAATGGATATGAAACGTGGAAAATTTCCTAAAAAGCTACAGGTTTTTCTCCCGTTTTCAATATATATATATATATATATATATATATATATATATATATATATATATATATATATATATATATATATATATATATGATTGTTTTAGTTATTTTTTTATAAAGGATTTTGTGGTGTTTTATTTTCACTCCCTGGGTGCTTTAAAGGAAGAGGTTATCTGCCCTTTGATTATATTTTATTTGCCCCCACATTTTTTAGACGTATTATTTGTAATTACTTTATTATTTAAGTGTTTATTTAAATATTTTTTACGTGCATAAAATTAAATTAACTTCATTTTATGCACGTAGAAAATATTTAAATAAATACTTAAACAATTATATATATATACATATATATATATATGTATATATATATATAGAGAGAGAGAGAGAAAGAGAGAGAGGAGATAGATAGATAAATATAGATAGATACATGCATACGTACATACATACATTCATACTTATGTACATAGGTAGATGGATGGAGGGAAAGAAGGCAGGCAAACAGAGATGCACATACGTTGTAGACAAATTAGCCGAGGGAGTAAAAATGAAAAAGGGGTAAAAAATGGAAAAAATGTAACTACACATAAGACAGTGGAAGTGAAACTCTATGAGGATAAAAAAAATGCAAAGCAAAACATCTCATTGACATCGTTGGGAAAAGTAATAAATGTATTTGGGGGAAAGAAAAGTAATTGGAATGAAAATAAGATAAGGGAGAAAAAAAATGCCCGATCTGCACTAATTAAAAGAAATAGGAGGATAAAAGAAGGCGAACGTATAATAAAAGTTTTCACACCAAAAAATGTAGGAATAGAGATGAGGAATGGATAGAAAAGGATAATAAGATGCGATGAAGAATGTGATGTGGGGAAATATGAAAGAGAAGAATAGAGAAATACCAGAGAAAAATAAAATAGGATGATGATAAAACAAGAAAAAGTAACGATATTGAACCAAAAAGAGAAAAAGGGCACGGATACCATTTTTTATTTTTACAGGAGAGTAACCACTTATAAATACCCGAAGGCCACTCGAGGATAAGGGTTAATTAAAGTAATGGTGAGAGTGTGGTAGTCGTTAATGTGGTAGGTTGGGTACAATTTCATTATTTAAGAGGACGGACCAAAAGAACTTGTTTAAATTAGACTTTAAAGCTACCCTATTGTTTTCGGCCGGGAAGGAATCCAATGAAACAGGGTACGACAGACGGGCAGTTCTAGGAAAGAAGCTGTGTTCGTAAAATATTCTTTTTCTAATATGCTAATGTAAATAAAACATTTAAACATTTTCAGTGTATTTAAAGTCCCAGAAGCCATTATTAAACTTAACATTGATTTTTACGTTTTAAAAATGTCACCACTCTATTGAGGATGTTTACAAGCGCTGAAGCAGCGTCTCCTCTATCAACATGTTTTCATTCGAGAAAATTACCATGAAATAAAGGAACAAATGGACAATGATAATATATGAAGAGACATTTATTTCTTGCAGACCTAACAGGGTTCGCTTTCATGTTATGTCCGTAAAAAAATGGTCGCAAATTTACACGGCGCAGATTGCATTCAGAAACGTTTGTGCGGGTTTGCGTGTGTGTGTGTAGAATTTAGAGGGGGAAATGTCTTTTTAGACGGTGAAATGCATGTGCTACCCACACGTGTGCCAATGCGACGCGAAATTGGAAGAAAGAATTGGAATTTCCTCATGTGTCCCTATTTATATCCATCGACTGAAGCGGCACGTACCATCTGAAAAAGAAACATTATTCGGACATGAAACGCCATCTATAATATAAATCTCATCTGTCTTTTTAAATGTATGTATGTATGTATGTATGTATGTATGTATGTATGTCTAAAACTTTCGACAGACGCCATAGATTTTCACGAGATCGAGACCGTTTCGAACTCCACCCTTCGCACGAAAAATATCGAAAATTGGCTAACAGCATTAATTCCTTCACGCTCAACTGGGCACTTTTCTACAGGAGGAGGTCGTATTTGTCGCCGATATCTTTTAAAGTTATCCCCACTTTTCGGTTGACGAGCCTTTATTTAAACATTTGTCACTTCCAGTTTTGCGATCGGCACAATAGCAAAGACATAACATCTTTACTTGCACTATCTGCCGGAACAGATACTACACTTTGATCTTGGCCAAAAGGCCAAGAAAAGCTGCATTTATTTGCTCCCCCACCGAGCAAATTAGGCACAAGGCCGTTTTTTCATGTGAGGAATGAATGGGAAATGGGGACAAACTCCCAGGGGATTAGGGGAGTTGGATAGTGACAATTGGTATGAAGGGTTGCCCCTACATTTATCTAGGTCTTATATGTGGGGTTGGTATTTATTTGATCCCCACCCGAGTAAATTAGGCACAAGGCCGATTTTTAATGTGAGGAGCGAAGGGGAAATGGGGACAACCCCCTGGGGAGTAGGGGAGCTGGACAGTTACAATTGGTATAAAGGGGTGCTCCTACATGGACCAAGGTCCTACATGGTGGGCTGCCCCCACGCATGCTCTTTGCTTGCAGCATCTGTCGGAGGAGATACTACATTTTGATCTTGACCAAAAGGCTAACAAAAGTGGTATTTATTTGCATTCCCACCGAGCAAATTAGGCACAAGGCCGATTTTTTTATGTGAGGAGAGAAGGGGAAATGGGGACCAACTCCCCGGGGAGTAGGAGAGCTGGATAGTGACAATTGGCATGAGGAGTTGCCCCTACATTGACCAAGCTCTTATATGTGTGGTTGACTCACATATGGGATTTGCTTGCAGTATCTGTCTGAACAGATGCTACACTTTGATCTTGGCCAAAAGGCCAAGAAAAAGGGTATTTATTTGCTCCCCCATCGAGCAAATTAGGCATGAGGCCCATTTTTAATGTGAGGAGTGAAGGGGAAATGGGGACCAACTCCCTGGGGAGTAGGGGAGCTGGATAGTGACAATTGCAGCTGAAGAGAAGCGTGCTGGGCGCATCCACCGTCATAATCTGAGGTAAAAAGAAGAAATACCATAAATATATTTAAAAAAAACTGTTCCTGCTGAAGATATTGTTATTAGTCGAAATATCTAATTTAATTTTAATAAACAAACATGTTTATTGATTTTTAAAAAATTCTGCACTTGTTTTTCGACTTTAAAACCGTTACATTTGGAATTATGCATTATATATATAATACATATACATATCTATATATCTATAAAAGTGAAATTGTCTGCGTGTGTGTCTGTGTGTGTATATTTCCCTAGCAAATTAATCTGTCAATTCTCAGTCTACAGACCTGAGATTTAGCATAAGGGGTATTTAGAGAAATCAGTTTTCGGCCAGAAATTTGGTTGTCAAGGGGTTAAAGTTACAATTTGACTTTTGAAAACTCTACCAAACTCCTCCGCAAATTCTGGGTTTAAACACTTCAAATTTTAGATGTAGGTTACTTAGACATGGATCCATCTTTGTAATTTGGTTTGAACCCAAAACAACAAATATTAAGGGATCAAAATTAGGGTCAAAGTAAAACAAATGTACATCTGCACTCTCTACCAAATTACTCAGCCAATTTTTAATTAGAAATTTTACATAAAGTGTATTGAGGCATAGGACAAGCTTTTTAATCGGTTTTTGGCTTTAAAATTGGCTTCCAAGGGATGCAAGTTCAAATGATTTGACTATTGCGGTCTCTAGCAAACTATTCAGCCAATTTAAGTCTAAACAATATAAATTTAACATAAAGGGTATTTAGACGAGCAGCAAGCTTTTTAATCAGTTTTTGGGCGTAAATTTGGGTGATAAGAGACCGAAGTTGAAAAAGTTGACCTTTGCAGACTCTATCAAACCTCTCCGAAATTTTGGGTCTAAAGACGTGAAATTTTAGATGTACATTACTTGGACATGAGTCAAACTTTTTAATATGCACATTAAGTTATGAACGGTACATGGGGCCCGAGCAAATCAGGGCTGAACTGCTAGTATATTTATATATATATATATATATATATATATATATATATATATATATATATATATATATATAAGCGATCATCCTTTCTCAAGATATCATCTAATAGAAAATATTATATATATATATTCGTTTATATACATATATACATATATATGCATATATACACGTATATATACATATATACACATATATGCATATATACATATACTCATATATATACATATATACACATATATATGCTTACATATATATACATACATATATATACATACACACATATATATACATACACATATACATACATATATACGTACATATATATACATCCATATATATACATCCATATATACATACACACATATATATACATACATATATACATACATCCATATATATACATACATATATACACACATATATATACATCCATATATACATACATATATATACATCCATATATACATACATATACATACATGCATACGTCTGTATGTCTGTTTATCTCTCCGTTTCACCTTTTCTCTGAAAACCCTGTGGAGATTTGATTTAAATGTTGTATTAACCTTTGTTATCAGAAGATACAGTATTATGGTATCCGTTCTGTTCACAGCCAAATATTTATAGAGATTTATAGGGATTAGTATTTAATCCGAAAATGAGCATAGATTTAATAATATTCAATTATTAATTTGGCATACAAAATTTCTACTAGATCGAATACATATTTCCCATGAAAACTTCTAAGCTTAATAAGTACTGTCGTGACTAATTTCTTAATAGCGTTTGTTAGATAATTAGAAAGGAAAAGAAAATAGAACATATAATGTGAAATTATTTGCGATTAAAGTAAAAACAGAATACACGAAATCAAAGTAAACAATCCACAAAATATAGGCGACATCTTAATACGATTAAAATTTTAAGAAAATTAGAACTTGACAGGCACAATTATATACATTTATACGTTAAAGTGTTTGCGTGTTTTTTTTTAAATTTATTTTAGCTATTTCTTATCCATTTAAGAGAAGCTCAATCGTGGGAGACTAAGGCTGGAGTACTATATGTTTTGGGTTCGATTCTAGTTGATAACATCCAACTAAGAATTTTCCTAGTGACATATGGCCGAGTGGTCCTAGACGTTGTATCAAAGTTTACAGTTACCAAAAGGTGCTGAGTTCAATCCTGAACGAAGACAGTGAAAAGTAACATTCAAAACAGAGAATCAGCAACTATGTCCCAGAGCCTAGCTGGAGTCCGAACACGGTACCCCCGTAATAATAATAAATAATTCGAGACTCCTAACAAACGGTTCCTCAGTTCGATACAAAACACCTGATGAAGGCCGGAAGGCAAAACGGTTGAAACGTTGTGACTATAACAACCAAGATGAGGAAGTCAGTCCGACAATCTTAATAAAATCCAAGCATATACTTTATTTCTTTTGAAATCTCGACTATATATTAGTAAAAAATATAATAATCAATAGAGGATTTTCTGTATACTTATAAATACGAAATTTAATAAATTACAATATTATATTTAAGCGTAGTTTACGATCAGGCAACGCCAAACGTCCTGCTAGCCATTCGTGGAGAAGATAATAATAGTTACAAAATAGAACGAAATGAGAGCGGAGGTAAAAATAGTAAAATAATCAAAGAAAAAGACAGAAACAAAGAGGAAATAATGGGGAAGAAAAACACCAAGCGTAAAAAAAACAAAAAAACGCTAATACTGGGATGAAGGGAAAAGACAAGTACGTAATATAATTCAACAAATAAGCTGGGAAAACTTAAAAAATAAAAAACACAACGATTCAAAGCGAACAAAATAATATAAAGAAAAAATGTCTTAACGTCAAGATAAAAAGTAATTCCAAATGTCTTGTACGAGATTTGGACAAGAGGTGTCGAATGGAAGTTAAGAGTTGGGAGTATTGCCAGGAAGGTTTCTGTTGAAAGACAGATGAGACATTGTTATCCTTGGGGATATAATTAAATCTAGTCTTTGGTTGATTATCTCCACCTGAGTTGGCTCTCTTCTGTCAAGACAGCGTTCAACTTTAATGCATCACTGGGTCGTTCCGCGTTATTGCAGTCGACGGAAAATGGCGGAGACGCCCGAAGTAACAATTCTCACCGGAGACGCGAACAAATATCACATTGGCGCCATATTGAAAATCACAACGCCATTTTTTTTTGTTTTTTAGAAAGGCATTGGATGTAGAATTATGTTCTCTTATTTATTTATTTTCTTTATTTTATATATTATTCCTTATTATGTAGGGGGTGGGTTATATGTTCTAGCTATTTTTTGCTCGAGATTTTTATTATTGGTTATATAAGTAAATAGATAGAAAGTCCAGGATATTGAAGGTAAATGGCCTCTTCTATTCACACGGGCAGATGGAAACGCCATTCTTTTGTTCGATGAGTCATAGTAAATTATCCCACTCTTTTTTTACGTATTGTTCGTCTATTATTCGGTGTTATAAGCGACAGGTACAGAACTGAATAATAAGGCAAAAACTGACGAGAAATCTACGAGAAAACCGAACATTACAAAATATAGCATGACAAATAAAATATGCATTGAAATAGGTCCTGTATGACACAGGAGCGTATTTCTATAATTAGTGCGATGATTGTGAGTATGTCACCACATAAATTCTGGTGTCATTTAATTCCAAATTCTATAATTTTATTAAATTATTATTTTGCTACAAACGTTTAATTTCTCAAATACTAATTCGTTTGCTCTTAAATTAAAGTTATGCATGATGTACATCTTTCTACGTGAGTCATTTCGAAACTAACTGACCTATCATTTTGAATTTTGAAATAAAAAAAACAGATGCCAGATGTACCTGTCGCTTATAACACCGAATAATAGACGAACAATACGTAAAAAAAGAGAACTTATGTGCCCAGTAAACGTTTCATACCAGGTGAAAGAGTGTTTTTCAAAAAGTTATAAAAACAACACATTATTCTGGGAGGTGGGAACAATTACTAAGACAGTGAGTGACATGATATATATCATCCAACGACCAACGTATACCCACAAACATCACCAGAACCAACTAAGAAGATGTCGATTAGTTTAAACAAGCGACAGTCCACCATTGGAAGATGAGTCGATAGACACTATCTTCGAAACTTTTTTATCTTGAACTTTCTCAACCAATATATGAACTACGGCGGTCGTTCCGTAAGAGAAAGTTTACCGAGCCATTGACGGTAAACCCTAAAAGGAAGAGGTACTAACAGCTTTAGGAACAAAAAGCTTAGGAGGGGGTGTTGGAGACGCCCCTCCATGGGATTAATGGACTATCTCATGACATCACTTCATCTAGTGACGTCACTTCCGGTATCGAGTACCGGTGCCCGGCAGTCTGAGAAACACTAAAAATTATCCAGTTCGGTAAAAAATTAACTCATCTTAACTTTGATAATATTTGTTATACATTTGTTTTTTGCCAACTTTTCGAATCTATGTGTACAGTAATACAAACTCAATACAAACACTAAATTATCCAGTTAGGTTGAAAAGTAAATTATCTTGCCTTTGAAAACATTTACTTGTTATATATTGTTTTTGCTGACAACTTTTTTTCAAATCTTTGTGCCAGTACAAACACGAAGGGGGTATTTTCCCGTCTATTTTTATGTTTGGTACCGCGCTATTTTAAAATAGATTTCCAAGTAAAATTTAAAATTCACGATATATATATATATATATATATATATATATATATATATATATATATATATATATATATATATATATATATATATATTTGGTATTTTTTTTACATTAGGTCCACCTCCACAGTTCTCTGTAAAATGAATATTTTAAAGGTTTTCGACTATGCTGAATAAGAAAATCTCATTTAAAATTTGCAGAGGCAAGTAGTTTTCGAGATATAAAGACCTCTACTATGCATAATAATTCACTGGCGGTCATGAATAAACACCCCAACCTCCCCATATTAAGAACGGATTTCGGAATAAATATCCCCAACCTACCCATGTTAAAAATTGTGGAGGTGGACCTAATGTCAAAATTTACCTTTTGCTTTTTTAATAAATTCTTAGCTGAAAGCACAGAATAATTACAAAACACCATCCCCTCCCCATGGTAAGAATGGCTAAAAAAAATAACGGTTTCTTCGTAGAAATTTTTCTGTATTACACCTAACAATTTCTTTAATAAAGACAAAACATTCATATTTTCTTATATAAAAACAACTTCTGTAAAAAGAAAAGTGTACTTTCAATTTTGTTAAAAAATATTTTCTGGAAGACCCCCTCCAAAAAAACAATCTTTAATCTAACTATTTACGGTAAAAAAAAAGCAAAAACAAAACAATCGAATCTTAATCGGACCTTATTGCCAAATAGGCTCCGGCTACAACTGAATGTTGAACGCGCCGTCTCCGCATTGTTTTTTTTTTTCAAGTTAAATTCAAGTTTCACAATATATTTTTTATATAATTTCAAGATATCATTTTTAAATAATAAATTGTTAGTTGAAAGCACAGAATAGTTACAAAACATGGTAAGAATGGTTGAAAATAAATAAATAAATCAAAAAGTATTATTTCAGCACGTTACCAAAATCTCAGCGTTTTTGGATGAGACTAGACCCTGCGCAAAAATTAAACACTTGAAGTCATCTGCCGATAAGTCAGATAGACGGAAATCATCGCAGTTTTTATTTACCACGGACGCGAAGGTAAGGTAATCGTCGTCGTCGCTTTTTTGCAGGTTCAAGCACTTCCTTCTTCTATGAAAGAGCGTATAATTCGGGCTAAACAGTTCTGATAAAAGCTTGATCGCTTTAGAAAATTCCAATTCACTCGTCTTCCTGGGGAGAATATAATCCATAAACTTGCTATGTTCTGTGTAGGCGAACTTTCTTATCCTTGCTCCACTCTTGACAATCCACGATGAATTGGTCCTCATATCTCCGATAGAAAGCGTCAAACGTCCCCTCAAACTCTGGTTGGTAGTTGAACGTTTCTATAGCGTTCCGTATTGTACTTTAGGAAAAAGCTAAACTGGTGTCCCTATGTTCCGTTCTATCGAATATTTTTAAGAATAGCTTTTCTTGTCTCTGTTGCTTGTTGCCTCTCTTGAAATTGTAACTGGAGTGTTTATCACGTTCTTTTGAATTTCCCCTAGTTTTCGGCTGCTGATCCATCTGAGCTTTGGTTAGCTGTATTAATTCTGCTTCAAAGTCCTCCATCTTTTAATGACTTTTTCACCAAACGCACGAAAAATAAATTGTTTCCGTCTTTGACTGGAGAAGAGAGATAGAATACTAAAATAACAGAGAATGTCCTTTCCTTGAGTGTGTGCGTATGAAGAGGTAGCAATTTATCCCTTGCTTCTTGGTAAAAACCTTAGAGATAACCTAATATGAGGGTGGACAAAAAGATTCGTACTTTTTTTTTTACTTCCTAAACAAAACAAGAAAAAATGTACTGTGGTACACTACAGTTGCAAAAGAATAAAACTAATTATGGAATTATCTGGAAGTTGACCAAAATGGCTGTTTTTGTTCTTTATGTGGGTGTGGGGTCCCCACGAGGCAGAAAAAGTTTTTCACTTTAGGACCGACAGTTAAAAATATAATATTTCAGGAAATTCCATTCAATGAAAAAAAGTATTTTTCTTTTAGTCCAAGTAAAACGAAAAGGACAAAAAAGAAACATTTTTCTCTCGTTAAAATATGCATAAATTAGTATAAAAAACAAAGGCAAAAAACTTTTCCCTTCATTTGAAAAATGTTCAAATTTGCATACGCCTAAACAGTCGACATTTTACGATAGAACTGTTCTCGCGGTCAAATTTGGGTCAACATGTTTCTCTATTTTTCTTTCTTCTTTCAATAGGCAACCAACTTAGTTTTTAAACATTATAAAAAATGCGTTTAGCACAGTTTATTTTTTCAATTTAAATATAGAGACAAAAAGAGTAACTTACAATTTCTTCGATGACTTTGCCATGTGTTCGTTTTCTTTTTTTTTTTTTGTTTTAGGACATAATTGCCAGTCGACTTCTTAGCTTGTAAATCCGTCGTTCTTTTGAAGTTGATTAGAATTTTTTTTTTCTTTTTTGTGGAGTTAACCCGTGTAAAAGTCGAATCCTCGCCGCCAGTTTTTATGTGGTTAAATAACAATAAACGATAGGAACACAGGATTTTTAGGAAACGAACATGTATTCATATACATTACAGGCAAAGCGAGTTGTGAATACAATTTCTTTTTCGTAGCTGGGTTTAGTAATGCAGACCGTTTTTATTTAATGCAACGTTTAGTCGGTTCGAAAACCAGTCTTTATCCGTGTATTTGAAAATTACAAATGGCGGCGGACACTGTTGATTACGTTAACTTTGGGAAATGAGTTAAAACTAACAAACTATACAAAAGACTGTCCGAAACCCACCGTATATGTCATCCTATGTCACGATAACATATATTCGGTGGGTTTCTGACACTGTTGTGTATAGTTTTTTAGTTTTTAACTTATTTTCACAAACTTAACATATTCAACAGAGTCCGCGACCATTTGTCTTTTTCAAATACATCGATAAACACTGTGTGTTTTTCGAGCCAATTAAACATTTTGCATTAAATAAAAACACTAAAAAATATCCAGTTAGGTACAAACGTAAGTTACCTTATCTTTGCTTTCATTTATTTGTTTTTGGACAACTTTTTTGAATCTGTGTATAGTAACCCCCTCTTCCACCAAAATATTAATTAACAATTCGCATTTTTAAATACAAATTAAAAAAAAGCTCCATTTAGCGTTGCAACATTTTAGCAACGTTCGGCTTAATCCACTGATTGTTAATCGAGCCCAAGCCATGATTGGCGGAAACCCCCGAGGATCCGGATCCAATTCTGCAAGAGTACCATTTTTTTTTTCATTTTCGCCTTTTTTTTCACTTTTTGGAATGGATTGCTGTACTAAAAATATAAGAAACATGCATTTTCTCTTTCTATTAGACTTTTCCATAACACCAAATTGCGCCACGGCAACAACGCGTGGCAGGGTACAGCTAGTATATATATATATATATATATATATATATATATATATATATATATATAATAGAATTGTAGAAGGCGGTACGATGCGGAAGTAACGGAAAGACACAAGCTGAAGCAGGTGAGAAATTTTATTAATACAACTTATAAATACATGTGTACATATTCATATATTTAATATACGCAATATATTTATATTTGCACAGTGGTCACCTGGGAAAGTCGGTCTGGTGGTGTATCCGTGTTATATAATATTTCGAGAAAGATCTCTTCGTCAGATATTTACTTGACTTCGATTAAACGTGCTGTTGTAGGCAGTAACTCTATCGCAGCAAATCATCGCTCGGAACTTGTAGGTAGTACATGGTTAGTTTTTTTTCCAATTCTTTATTTTATATCTCTAAATTATTTATTTTTTATTATATCTTATTTTATTTATTTATTTATTTATTTTTATAGTAGTTTATCTATGGTTAAAACGTGTTGTTGTAAACAGTGACAGTATCGGGCTAAATAATTGTCCGGACCTTGTTGATGGCTTTTTAATTTAATATGATTGAGATTTTTTATTTGTCTTTATTTATTTTTATTTCTAATTCATGTATTTATTTTATTTTTTTATTTTTTTATAGTAGTTTATGTTTATATTGAGGAGATTTAATTAACTAATTTATTTGTTGTTTGTGTTTCTGCATTCTGTTTGAGAGGTGGTGGGAGCGTAGACTTAGAATAAATCGGTTGGTAAATGGAGATTACTTGATGAGTTGTTGTAAGGGGGATAATCGTTACCGATACTTCTTCTCAGTTAGATGTATAACGTTGCATTACTTTTTGTGTATTTATTTATTTCTTATTTATTTTATTTTAGTGATATTATTCTTATTCTGGGGTATTTTATCTAATTCGTTATGTAGTGTATATATACTCATTTATGAATTCTTGTATCTTTAGTTTAATTATATAGTAACTATAATTATTTATTTATATATGCAATGTGTTATGACGAAGTGGTTAGAAGTTATTTCGAGAGTTTTTGTAATTTTTTTATAATATATTTATTTATTTGAGTAAACTTGGATTTCTGTTTTTGGTGTATTATGTCTTATTGTTATTTGCGATTAATATTGTTAGGTTTACTCGGAGAAGTAAATTGGGCTATAATGGGCCATATAAACTTATAAATTTGCATGAGCCTTAAACCTGTAGCCGTGTAGCCCACATGCTCGCACCATCTAATTCATATAACTTAAGCTTGTTATTTAATTGCTAACATTGTTATTATTATTAATGTGTAGTAATCTTAAATAGGGATTGCTTATTTATTATTTTGTTTGTTTGTTTATTTTGATTTATTTTAATTTAATTTTGGATTTATTTTATTTTATTTTGTTTGTTTATTTTTTTTAATTGTATTATACAATGGTGGGATGGTGTGCATTAAGTTAAGAATGAAGAGCCTAATTCATGTCGGCGATTAATCTTGGGATGTAATTTGGCAATCAGGATTGATTCTTTGATGCGAAGGTTGCCAACATTGCGTTCGGTGGATAAAATATCTACTCTGATGGATTTGTTAGTGTTGCTGCATGTGTGAAGGTGTTTGCGATCAGAAGAGGCTTGTGTTTGTATGTGCCCTTTTACTCTAATGTGCAGGTGTCTCATTGAGCTACCGATGTATGATTGGTCACATTTGGTGCACTGTATGCGATATACTGTGTACATGTCAGTGGTGTTCATCGGGCAATTAGTTAGGGTGCAGGGTGCGTTGCTTAGGTGGGTTTGCGTTTTGACAAATGGTGTCGTGGTGAAGGGCCGGTGTGTATAAGTTGTATATCTAGACCCTTTCTGTGTATAGCTTTGCGGATGGCTGTTGTAATCTTGTCGTTGAAATGGGGCAGCTTTAGAAAGCAGGTGTTGGAGGAAGTATGTTGCGTGCGTCTTCTAGATTTATTGAGGTTTTCAATGGTTGGTTTTGGGTATCCATTGGTTTCTAGCACTTGGTTGAATTTATTAGTGCAGGTATTTTCATCCGCTTCGTTGCTGCATTTGTTGCGGATGCGCGCTATTTCATTCACTCACACACACACACACACACACACACACACACACACACACACACACACACACACACATATATATATATATATATATATATATATATATAAACTAACAAGAAATTGATGATGAAAATAAAGCTGTATAATTACACTATGTATAAAATAAAGCTGTATAATTACACTATTAATCCAACAAATATTCACATAAGGAATTAAAATAAAGACTGATCCTTACCCATGGATTTTCACAAGTGGGTACTTTTCATCGATGAATGAAATTCAGTAAAAATGTCGTGTTGGGTAGCATAAATGTGACCATATATGAAAATTATTATTTTATTTTATTTTTTTTTTGAAAGTTCAAATGTATTTTTTATATAATTAACGAGTATTAAAATATCAATGTAAAGAACTGAGTAATTAATGAAATTATATTCTGTAAGGTACAGAAGAAAGAATATATATTCCGAGGCGTGTATTAATTAAAATGAAATTCTAAAAGTTAGTTAATATTAAATGGAGTAATACAACGTTATTATGCAAATATCCAATATCTCAGATAGCTTGCAAAGCCATTGGAATATATAAAAATGGCAACATCTAAAATTATTCATTTTCTTTCCGCTGTTTACGGTTTTTCTGTATTACTTCTGCTGGCTAGTTGTTCAATATTATTTTCATAATCATTGTGTTATTCCTTATTGTTTATGATAAACTATTCATTGTGTTATTCTTTAATGTTTATGATAAACAATCTAATTATGCCCAGTCTTTACATTTTGCATTACATTTGACTGTTAATAAACATAGTGAGAGGCAAAAGCGATAGGTATAGAATGGGTACAAAATAGGAGCATGACTTGAATAAAAGGATAGACAGAAAATGAATTGCGCAATAAGTAATCCAGCCACGGAAATTATTTATAATTTTTTTTTCCAAACATAACTAAATAGCAAACGCCAAAAATTATGTGTATGTATAATGTGAGAGTAAATTACATAGTAAAAAACGGTCTCCTAGAAACCAACCATGATTGACGACTGTAGAATAATGTATTTATTAATCGATCCATCTGTTTATCTACCTATATATCTATCTATCTCTCTATCTCTCTCTATATATGTGTTTGTATGTATATATATATATATATATATATATATATATATATATATATATATATAGTGATTTAAAGATTATAAAGGTTTTTTGAAGCATGAAAAACTATATTACTTTTTGTATTTAGTATTTTTATATTTCAAGCGGACCTCCGCTCTTGGTCACAAAAAATTATCGAAATGAAAAAGAAAAAGAAAGCCGTTGAAAAAACTGGAAATTTGTAGTGTGGACAGCGTTCATTCCTAGCAATCATGTTCGGAAAAGTTCACGTGGATTATTTTTTGCCGTTTGTGGAAGAACATTGTATTTTTTATTTATTTATTTTTTTTTAATGTTGTAACGTAATAGCGTTTAATTCAAACGGCAAAAACGAGACGCAAATGATTCCAATATGTATATTGGAATTGAAATGAATTGTTACACGGTATAAATAATGCAATTAATAGTTATGATAATGATAGTACAGTAAAGTATTAATACAAGGGTGATAGTTTTAAATAATAATAATAATAATAATAATAATAATAATAATAATAATAATAATGAAACCCCCGTAAGGGGCAGAGTTAGAGACAATGTCGGCTTTTTAATGGGGAGTAAATTCCGTCCTCCCCTCTATAAAGATGGCACGCAGGATAGGGACGAAAATAAATAAATAAGTAAATAAATAAATAAATAATAATAATAATAATAATAATCATAATAATAAAATGAGAATAAAGAAGTCACGGTCCTGATGGAAAATTGTCTCAGTCCCGAAGGAATTCTCATACATAGACCGAGGATAATATCAGAGCAAGTACTTAAATGCACGTGCTCTTGGGTCGAAAGTCACTCTGTGTGTATTGATAATAATGACAATATTTATAAGATCGTTTCAGAAACTCAAATGGCATGGAGGCTGAACAAGTAAGTATGACCTCTAATTTCAGGGAACAAAATGATACCGAACAAACACAACACAGTCATGATAACCATCAAAAGAAAAACAACCGACGGAAGAAATGGACAAAAAAGAGGAACAGACTCGTAATGGAATGCTATCATAGAAGCCATCCTAAGTATAGATATGGAGGTTACCGGAAACGAATGAAAGAACTATGGGACCTATCCAGTGACTAACATACGACAGAACAAAGAATTGCGGAACAAGCAAGACTGATACTCAAGAAAGGCTGGCTCTCTAAACTAGAACTAACAGAAATCCAGCGAAAAATAAATGATGGAACTCAACAAGAACCATCCCCCAACGGAACCACACGTAGAGCAACCCCACAAGTTGAAGCCTCACAAGTAAAAACACCAAAGGCCGAGGACCAACAAAGAACGAAGCCTACAAACGTGGAAACCAAGAACAATGAAACAGAACTAACAGAGAATGAAGCAAATGAAATAAATAAAATAATACAGCTGATGAACGAAGAAAAAACAAAGCTCCCATCGTTAAAGAACCAAGAGCAAAATAAATTAAAAACTGAAACAGAGAATGTTAACAAACCTTGAATGCGTAGAATAATACAAGACAATATAACGAATAAGCGTTACAGGGAATGAAGAACACCGAAACTGCATATTTACAGGTTCTACACCCCCCATCATGCATTCCCCCTATTGTTTCATCATCGACCCCCCCCAAAAAAAAAAGATACCAAAGGACCGAGAAGGGTCAATAAGGACCGAAAGACCGAGGAGCGAGCGCCAACCAGACCTCGGCTGGACAAGCGCAAAGAGAACTGGGACCTTGGGGAGGCCGAGTGCCACTCAAATTCCAGTATAAACC